>NC_140569.1:38159459-38184459 GCF_057381845.1 Rhamphochromis longiceps | reverse complement strand
TTGCATGTTATGGACTTGGTCTCAAGGATTCGTAGTTTAGATTTAAAAGCACTTAATGAAATAAATTCAGTCATTTTGATAAGTAGAGATGTGTGTCAGTTATGAGAGTGAAATTATGGAATGGACTTAATGATGAACTGAAGATGTGTTTTTCTTTGTCATTTTTCAGGAAGAATTTAAAAATTTGTATCATACAAGGTAATAGAAATTTGGTTTGATGAATAACTTTGTGTTGATTTAATTTCTTGATTTATCATTGACTTCTTTTCAAATTGTTATATAACTTACTTATCAATGCTATTTATTTTCTTGGTTAAGGATTTGATTATTGCTATGGGGGTAAAGGATAGGATAATTATAAGCCACAAGGCTTCAGCCTATTCCTTTTTCGGTTACTGTTTGATTGAGTACTTTATATAAATGACAATCTGTTGTTGTTGTTGTTGACTGAAATAAATACTTCACATTCATTCAAAAATTATCATAACTCTGGATTTACTGGCCTGTAATTAAAATTCCAAAACTTTGAAGTCCAAACTTTCAATATGGGCTGAAATACAGACTCAGCGTGGCTGCAGCTTGTTGCTATGTCAGCTTAAATTGGTCATGTGATTTGGAGGTGCAGCGTGTCCGTGGACGTCAGAGGGTTAATAAAGCTCACCTTCCTTCCATTTCCAGAGTGTAACAACCAACCACCTGTGTGAAATCTGAAATTCCCATGGTGTTGTTCGAAATGCACTCTGGCACAATCATAGGCATCGGTTGCTACTGAAAACAAGAAAAAAGTCGGTCCGTGCTATGGGCTGACCTATTTGTTAATGTTGGAGGGGGGTAACACTATGCAATATATTCAGTTTTAGCATTTATATTCACTGTTGACTGTAACTATGCTCAAAGTGTTAATGCTATCTTATTTTAATAAACAACACTGTCATATGTAAAACTGGGGTGGCACTTGGGGTGGCAACTGATCATTTTAGGGTGGCACTTGCCACCCTTCTAGATCCGCCCCTGTTTCTAACACCAAAGTTTGTTTTGTGCCCAAATCATTTTGCAGATCATTAGAATGAAAGTTATTGGCCATGTTTGCATAGCCCTTTTTAAAATGATGCTTTCATGAAATTATTGTATGTTGGGTGGTGGTCAAGGCTGGTCAGGGTTCAGACTGACAAGTGGGACATTGAATGTCCCCTCTCTGGTGGGGAGGGAGCCTGAGATTGTCTAAATTTGAGTCTGTTCTATACCAAATGCAGGAAAAAAATGTTTTAAGAAAGCAATTAAGTTCGTGCTCCAAAAAATATGATTGTTTGCTTGCAAGGCACCAGGAGAGAGGAGTCCTCCATCAGAGATCTCTGTCTCTCTTCCACAGCATGTCTTTCATCCTGTCTTCCTTCTCTCACCCCAACCAGTCGCAGCAGATGGCCCCACCCCTCCCTGAGGCTGGTTCTGCTGGAGGTTTCTTCCTGTTAAAAGGGAGTTTTTCCTTCCCACTGTCGTCAAAGTGCTTGCTTGTAAGGGGTCATATGATTGTTGGGTTTTTCTCTGTATGTATTATTGTAGGATCTACTGTACAATGTAAAGCACCTTGAGGCGACTGCTGTTGTGATTTGGTGCTATATAAATAAAATTAAATTGAATTGAATAGATGGTGTGGTTAGTGGAGATGGTCGCCTGCAGGTTCAAGCTCATTGCATCTCCAACCCACGTTCACTGCCACTGCACTTAAGGGAAGTTAAAGACTTTCTTCTGCACTTACATTTGGATCACCTCGATCCATGATAGTCATTCAGGCAGTAATGCCTGGACTGGAAACAAGCCATCCTTAACCCTTAGATGCACACGTGGGTTGTTTTTCTTCAAAATCTTTAAAATGCAAAGTTGTAATATATTCATATTCGAGGTATTCCTCACAAAACATGTTTGTAACATGAGGCCATTTGCATTTTTATTTATTTTTTCATTAATTTTAAAAAAATGCAGTTTTTGGATCACTACCCCACTCTTCCACAAGCGGGGTCAAAAATGACCCCAGGCAGTTCCTATGGAATCTTCTATGAAACTTTCATTCTTAGCAGCTCTCACTGACCCACTTACACTTCTGATGGATCAAGAATTAATTTTTACACAGTAACATACGTGATTTATAGTCAGGGCTGCACATAAGTGGTCTGCAGGTGTGCATTCGCTGTCAAAATAAAAGTATTCCCGGAAATTCAGAGAATAGGCGCTTCTTTTGTTGTGGAGGAACACCAAAGTAATTGCCTACGGAGCTTGCTTATTCGACATCTTTAAGAGTTCTGAACAAATGTCTGTCCTCCTCTTATGTTCGCAAACGCGCATTCCAACTTCTTATCTGGTTCTGCAAATGCGCACCTGCGGATCATTTATGTGCAGCCCTGTTTATAGTTTCCTGTGCATTTCAAACATTGTCCTTTCTGATGTTTTTTTTTTTAATATTTAAAGTAGCATGGTTGCTATGAGGCCAGCAAGGATCCCTGTGGACTTACAAATGATCCAGGACGGATGGGACGAAGAGCCCATCAGAGGCACTGACTCAGAATCTGACATCTCAGCTATAGAGGACCCAGACTACTGTCCCCCCCCCCCCCCCCCCCCCACTTAACAAGGCCAGTCAGATACAGAGGAGTCCTCCGATGAGTCCTCTGAAGAGAAAATGGATATTGAGTCTAACAGAATGAGCCCCTCTTACTGCTCTAGCCACAATATTCTGAATTATTCAGCCAGGGCTTGCAGTTGGGTTTAGTACTTTCTCCCCAGTAAATGCATGGAAGATGTTCATGTCTGATAGTATAATAGAAGAGGTGCTGTCATACACAAACATGGAGGCACGAAGAGTAGCCACAGACAGGGGAAAAGAGGGGAAAAATATAATCAAACATAAGCTCCTTGGCCTTCATTTGATTGACCATTTTTGCAGGAAGTGAGAAGAACTGGGATGTACAAGTCGGAGTGCTTTTTGGGAGTCCTCTGCATAACCCATTGTACAAGGCCACTATGTCAATTCAAAGATTTAAAGATATTCGCCGTTTCTTGCACTTTGATGACAAGAGGACCAGAGCCTACCGACTGAAAACAAACCATATGGCAGCTTTCAGCTACGTATGGGGCCTGTTCCTGGTCAACTGCAGGCAGAGATTCATCCTCAGTGATTGTGTTACAGTGGATGAATAACTTGTTCCTTTCAGAGGGAAGGCCCAGCTTCTGCAGTATATGCCTAGCAAGCATACAAAAGTGATACAAGTGATACAAAAACTGCAATTTCTTAAAATTAATGAAAAAATAAATAAAAATGCAAAGGGCCTCATGTCACAAACATGTTTTATGAGGAATACCTCAAATATGAGAATGTCACAACTCTTCGTTTTAAAGATTTTGAAGAATAACAACCGAGTTTATAGCAAAATGCATTGTTTCGATTTGGGGTCATTTTTGACCCCACTCGTGGAAGAGTGTAGGTACTGGTAAGTTGTGCATCCAAGGGTTAAAATATTACAACATTCCAGCTCCTTGGATGGAAAAACAAATGTGTTGTTTAAATTAGAGACTGCACTTGTGACAGCACAATAAATATATTTTATTTTGATGATATAAGTAATGTAAGTAGAAAACAAACTTGCATTTGAAAATAAAAGTTGGGCTGATTTTAACATCATTACAAAAAGTGTTGTTAATTATTTTTAATCATATTCAGGTTACTACAAATTGTTTTTTCATTTAGTTGAACTTGAAATGTTTGTCAGTAGGTAAACAATTAGTATTGTACAGTCAGAAATATCAAGTTATTCTTAATACTGCATACTTGCAATGAATAAGTTGTCCTAACAGTCATCTTAAGTAAGCTTTATTTTTTTTTTTTTGAGGCAACGAGTTTGCATAGTTTTTTTAGTTCTGGAAACTAAATAGGTTTTTACTAGGGGTGGGTTTTTATAATCGATTCATCGATTAAAATCGATTCTGGCTTGGATAACGTAAAATCGATTCATTAAAATCCTGAATCGATTTTTTAATATAAATTTATTTTGTCCGAAATGCCAGAATCTCTGGTGACATCTCACAAAATTTCAAGAACCACCAAACAGTTAAGACAGTAAATGAGAGCAGGTACACGGATTCTGCACATAGACTTAAACACACAGCGCGACCCGCGGATCAGAATCAGTTAGATGTCGCCTTTCTCACGGTCGGGGCTGAAAGCCGACAGCTCGCTGATTCTGATCTGTCGGTGGGTCCACGCTTTGTGTTCACGCCCTTTATGAGCCGATTCTAAAGCTGTTAGTTTGATCTCTCTCCAAACAATATTGACCGAACCAGCAGCAAAAGAAGATTCACATAAACATCATCATGAATTCACTCCGACTTTTACTGTTTTGCTTCCACCGCGATGCACAGCGCTCTCTCTCTCTCTCTCTCTCTCTCTGTACTTAAAGAACAGATTCCCTTTCTTCATTATTCGCTTGCTTGTTACGCACCAGTCTACTGTTGTTTACAGCACTGTCAGCCGCTGTTTTTTTTCCCTTTTACATTCTTCCGAAAAGAAAACCTCATTTCTGCTGTTCAATACTGAACAAATTTAAACTTTTTAAAATTAGTTCTGCAAATGCTGCTGTGACTCTGTAGTTTTCTCTGGTCCCCTCCCCATTCAGACCAGGAGTGACATGTTTAGCCGCATGTTCTCCTTAAATTGCTGGCTGTCTGAGTGGTGTCCCAGAAACGATGTGGGCTTCATAGATAATTGGCAAACCTTCTGGAGGAAACCTGGTCTTGTTAGGAGAGACGGCATCCATCCCACTTTGGATGGAGCAGCTCTCATTTCTAGAAATATGGACACATTTATTAAACCCCCCAAAATATGACTATCCAGAGTTGGGACCAGGAAGCAGAGTTGCAGTCTTACACGCCTCTCTGCAGCTTCTCTCCTCCTGCTACCCCCCCAAAAACCCATCTCCATAGAGACTGTGTCAGCTCCCAAACAGACAAAAAACAAACTAAAAACCAGCAACAAACAACTTAAACATAAACAATTACAAAGAAAGAACAATAAAGTATCCACATCTGAACCAAAGAGTAAAACAGTGAAATCTGGATTATTAAATATTAGGTCTCTCTCCTCCAAGTCTCTGTTAGTACATGACTTAATAACTGATCAACAAATTGATTTACTCTGCCTTACAGAAACCTGGTTGCAGCAGGATGATTATATTAGTTTAAATGAATCAACACCCCCGAGTCATTCTAACTACCAGAAATCTCGAAGCACAGGCCGAGGGGGAGGTGTGGCAGCAATTTTTCACACCAGCCTATTAATTAATGAAAGACCAAGACAGACTTTTAATTCATTTGAAAGCCTGATGCTTAGCCTCGTCCACCCCAGCTGTAAAACTCAGAAACCAGTCTTACTTGTTATCATCTATCGTCCACCTGGGCCTTACACAGAGTTTCTGTCTGATTTCTCAGACTTTATATCTAATTTAGTTCTGAGCTCAGATAAAATAATTATTGTGGGTGATTTTAACATCCATGTAGATGCTAAAAATGACAGCCTCAACATGGCATTTAATCTGTTATTAGACTCAATTGGTTTCTCTCAAAATGTAAAAGAACCCACCCACCACTTTAATCACACTCTAGATCTTGTTTTAACATATGGCATAGAAACTGAACATTTAACAGTGTTTCCTGAAAACCCTCTCCTGTCTGATCATTTCCTGATAACATTTACATTTACAATAATTGATTACACAGCGGTGGAGAGTAGACTTTATCAAAGTAGATGTCTTTCTGAAAGCGCTGTAACTAAGTTTAAGAATATAATCCACCCACTGTTATCATCTTCAATGCCCTGTACCAACATAGAGCAGAGCAGCTATCTGAACGCTACTCCAACAGAGGTCGATTATCTTGTTAATAATTTCACCTCCTCACTACGTACGACTCTGGATACTGTAGCTCCTGTGAAAACTAAGGTCTCTAATCAGAAGTACCTGACTCTGTGGTATAATTCTCAAACACGTACCCTAAAGCAGATGACTCGTAATCTGGAGAGGAAATGGCGTGTCACAAATTTAGAGGATCATCATTTAGCCTGGAGAAATAGTTTGCTGCTTTATAAGAAAGCCCTCCGCAAAGCCAGAACATCTTACTATTCATCACTGATTAAAGAAAATAAGAACAACCCCAGGTTTCTCTTCAGCACTGTAGCCAGTCTGACAAAAAGTCAGAGCTCTTTTGAGCCAACAATCCCTTTAACGTTAACTAGTAATGACTTCATGAACTTCTTCACAAATAAAATTTTTATCATTAGAGAAAAAATTACCAATAATCATCCCACAGATGTAATATTATCTACAGCTACTCTTAGTACCATTGGTGTTAAGTTAGACTCTTTTTCTCTAATTGATCTTTCTGAGTTAACTTCAATAATTACTTCCTCCAAACCATCAACGTGTCTTTTAGACCCCATTCCTACAAAACTGCTCAAAGAAGTCCTGCCATTAATTAATTCTTCGATCTTAAATATGATCAACCTATCTCTAATGATCGGCTATGTACCACAGGCCTTCAAGCTGGCTGTAGTTAAACCTTTACTCAAAAAGCCATCTCTAGACCCAGCAGTCTTAGCTAATTATATGCCAATCTCCAACCTTCCTTTCATATCAAAAATCCTTGAAAGAGCAGTTGTCAAACAGCTAACAGATCATCTGCAGAGGAATGGTTTATTTGAAGAGTTTCAGTCAGGTTTCAGAGCTCATCACAGCACAGAAACAGCTTTAGTGAAGGTTACAAATGATCTTCTTATGGCCTCTGACAGTGGACTCATCTCTGTGCTTGTCCTGCTAGACCTTAGTGCAGCATTCGATACTGTCGACCATAATATCCTATTAGAGCGATTAGAACATGCTGTAGGTATTACAGGTACTGTGCTGCAGTGGTTTGTATCATATCTATCTAATAGACTCCAATTTGTTCATGTAAATGGAGAGTCCTCTTCACACACTGAGGTTAATTATGGAGTTCCACAGGGTTCAGTGCTAGGACCAATTCTGTTTACATTATACATGCTTCCCTTAGGCAGTATCATTAGAAGACATAGCATACATTTTCACTGCTATGCAGATGACACCCAGCTCTATCTGTCCATGAAGGCAGATAACACACACCAATTAGTTAAACTGCAGGAATGTCTTAAAGACATAAAGACCTGGATGGCCGCTAACTTTCTGCTTCTTAATTCAGATAAAACTGAGGTTATTGTACTCGGCCCTGAAAGGCCTAGAAATATGGTATCTAACCAGATTCTTACTCTGGATGGCATTACCTTGGCCTCCAGTAACGCTGTGAGGAACCTTGGAGTCATTTTTGACCAGGACATGTCCTTCAATGCACATATTAAACAAATATGTAAGACTGCGTTCTTCCATTTGCGCAACATCTCTAAAATTAGAAATATCCTGTCTCAGAGTGATGCTGAAAAACTAGTTCATGCATTTATTACTTCCAGGCTGGACGACTGCAATTCATTATTATCAGGATGTCCAAAAAACTCACTGAAAAGCCTTCAGCTAATCCAAAATGCTGCAGCAAGAGTACTGACAGGGACTAGAAAGAGAGAGCATATTTCTCCTGTTTTGGCTTCCCTTCATTGGCTTCCTGTTAAATCCAGAATTGAATTCGAAATCCTGCTCCTCACATACAAGGTCTTAAATAATCAGGCCCCATCTTATCTTAATGACCTTGTAGTACCATATCACCCTATTAGAGCACTTCGCTCTCGCTGCAGGCCTACTTGTTGTTCCTAGAGTATTTAAAAGTAGAATGGGAGGGAGAGCCTTCAGTTTTCAGGCCCCTCTTCTGTGGAACCAGCTTCCAGTTTGGATTCAGGAGACAGACACTATCTCTACTTTCAAGATTAGGCTTAAAACTTTCCTTTTTGCTAAAGCATATAGTTAGGGCTGGACCAGGTGGCCCTGAATCCTCCCTTAGTTATGCTGCAATAGACATAGGCTGCCAGGGGATTCCCATGATGCATTGAGTTTTTCCTTTCCAGTCACCTTTCTCGCTCACTATGTATTAACAGACCTCTCTGCATTGAATCATATCTGTTATTAATCTCTGTCTCTCTTTCACAGCATGTCTTTTATCCTGTCTTCCTTCTCTCACCCCAACCAATCACAGCAGATGGCCCCGCCCCTCCCTGAGCCTGGTTCTGCCGGAGGTTTCTTCCTGTTAAAAGGGAGTTTTTCCTTCCCACTGTTGCCAAAGTGCTTGCTCATAGGGGGTCATATGATTGTTGGGTTTTTCTCTGTATCTATGAAGCGCCTTGAGGCGACTTATGTTGTGATTTGGCGCTATATAAATAAAATTGAATTGAATTGAATTGAATTGAAAATTATTCAAAATGTAAAACGCTTAACCGTGTCTCTAATAAAACCGCTGTAACTTCAGAGGTAATGTTCATATGTTGATTAATCGTTTTCTTTCGTTTTTGATGTACTGCAGAATATTTTTATAAAATCCCAGGCCAGGAAAATCACCTTCATGTTTTTCTGTGTTTTATCTTCAGCTACTTTGACACAAAGGCATCTGCTGTGATCCTTACACCTTTGATAAAGTCTTGCGTGTGTCAGCTTCCGTTTTATTGATACAAAAATATGTAAATGTACTGATCTGAATTATAATATTTCTGACTGTCAAAATTTCCCAGATTTAAATCGAATCGAATTAAATCGAATTAAATCGAATCGTGGATCGAATCGATTCGGGACCTTGTGAATCGGAATTGAATCGATTCTAGAAATCAGTGACGATACCCAGCCCTAGTTTTTACTCTGTACTCAAAGTGAATAAGTTGCCTTAACTTAGTCATCTTAAGTAAACTTTACTCAGTTTTTTTGAGGCAATGAGTTTGCATAGGTTTTTTGAGTTCCGCGAACTAATTAGATTTTAAAACAATGGTTTTATTAGGATTTTTTGCTTAAGTATTTTTATTCATCTGTAGGCATGAAAAGATGAATAAAAATCCTGATTGAGGTTGTCATAATTAATGCATTCATTCATACTACAATAATTACAATGAAACACGTCATACATCTGTAGTAACATTAAACAGCCAGTGGGTGGCAGGGCATGGAGTGACACATCAGCATCCAATGTAGTGGTTTACATGTAAGTATACCATCAACACTGACACAAATACAAGCAAACAGCCTTTGGATAGCTGTCCACTGTAGTAACCACTATGGTGAAAGGGTTAAGGACTTTCTTCTGTACTTACATTTGGATCACCTAAATCCATGACAGTCATTCAGGCAGTAATGCCTGGACTGGAAACAAACCATCCTTAAAATATTACAACATACCAGCTTCTGTGTTTGAGTGGAAAACAAATGTGTTGTTTGATCTAGAGACTGCACTTTGGACTGAACAACAAATACTTTTTATTTTGATTATGTTAGTAACGTAACTTGTAAAATAAAGTTGTGGAAAGCCTAAACTTAGTTTCAGAATAATGGACTCTGAGACTCATTGTAAGATTATAAACAGTGATGACAATATAACTGTTGTTGTTTAGCAGAACAGTGTCCACTATGTTGATAATAAAAGTTGGGCTGATTTTGACACCATTACAAGAAGTGTTGCTAATTATTCTTTTTGAATCATACTTGCATACAGTGTTATATTTCTATAAATGATAAAACATAATCTGTTTTTTTTAAAGGGAAGTTACCACAAATTCTTTTTTTTTTAAATTTAGTAGAACTTGAAATATTTGTCAGTGGGTAAACAATTAGTATTGCACAGTCATAAAAGTCAAGTTATCCTTAGTAGTGCATACTTGCAATGAATACGTTGTCCTAACATAGACATCTTAAGTAAGCTTTACTAAGTTTTTTTGAGGCACCGACTTTGCATCGTTTTTTTGAGTTTTGGGAACTAATTCGATTTTACAGTATATGTGGCCTGTCCTTTTTGTATATTATTTTTTTTGCCCTTTCATAGATAAACATGATTTTACACAATCATAGCCACAATAATTTGGAAAATTATTTAACAGCAATTTTTAATGTAGGTTTTTTAATGTAATGTTTTTTTCTTCTAATTTTGATGTTGAGAATACGACTCCCACTGCTGTGCTGCCAAGGTAGTTTAATGAGTCACTGGATGAGTGATGTGGAAGTGAGCAGATAAGGAGGGGATATCTTTGTTCTACTCTGATTATTAGTACTATTATAGCAAATGGCTTTTAATTCACTTCTGAATATAATTCCACTGAGACATGATTTCACAGATTTTATTTCAGGGATGTTACAAGTCAGAAAACTAAATATTGATTTTTAAACACTGAGCTCAGATATATGGCACACTGTTTTATTTGAACTCTGCTGGACAGCTTTGTTTCACATCGTGTGGTGTGATGATGTCAGTTTCCTGGTCTGTGATTGGATCAGGCATTGCAGCGGTTGGTGTGACAGCAGGTCCAGCCAGGTCGAGAGCAGAACTCCAGCCGCGTGCACCCTTTATCTCCATTATCTGCAGACAGGAAACATACCAGTGCATTCACTACAACAGACTTATTAACTGACTTAGTATTGTCATATACTGGGTGTGGGTGTAATTAAACTTTAGGTAATATTCTTGGATTTGTTGTTCTTCATGGTTTTGGTTCTCTTTATTGTTTTCTGCTCTGTTTATATTCTTAGTTCCTAGGCTTTAAATTTCTGTTACTTTCCCTTTTGCTCCACATTTCATGACTTGTCACCCTTCATGTTCCCTCTGTCTCCCCAGTCAGTCATGTCTCCATGTCTGACACTGAGTTTTTGAGAACTTGTGATTCACAAATCACTTGTGATGTGATTTCCTGAGGTCAGATGGCCCAGGGTGTGAGTGGGCGTTAAGGCGTCTGGGAAGGATCTCAAAACTGGATTGTAGATGGCAGACAGTTGGTGTCGTAAGCCACCGCCTCTGTTCAAAGATGGTCGCTCACAGTTGTTAGGATGCCTGGGTCGTTGACCCAGGGTTTTGAGTTTATATATTATTTATCATTTCTATGCTTTGGTTTCTTTGTTAGAGTTATGTCTTATGGTTTGTCTCTGTGTAATCCTTAGTTGCTGTCTCCCCTGTCCGCTAAATCCCCGTGTCCAGTCAGTGTCTGTGTCTGCCCTGGTCCCACGTCTCTGTTCCCTCTGTTGTAGTACCTGCATGTGAGTCTGTGTCTTTTGTTCAGTCTGTGTTATGTGTTTCCTGTTTTACTTTGAAGGTCTCTGTCTTATCTCAGTGTGCTCAGTTTATGCTTCCTTGTCTCGTCAGTTCTGATTTCCCCCAGCTGTGCTCTTCTTCTGTGTCTCATTGCCCTCGTTACTTCCCAGTGTATTTAAACCCTGTGTTTCTCTGAGTCAGTGTCATGTCGTCCCTCATGCTATGTGGATCTCCCTGTGTCTCACTGTGAGTTTAGTTTATGAGTTTCCAGTTTAGTTTAGTTTGCTTTTTTTATGACTTTACCCTGCCAGCAAATAAAGCTGAGTTCTTTGTGTTTAAACCTCATGCCTGAGTACCTGCACTTTGGGTCCAACTCCTGCCTGTCACACAGCGACTCATGACAACAGTGGACATAAATGGCTTCTTTCACTCCTCTTTCAAACCATCTGTCCTCTCTGTTCAAAATGTGAACATTGGCATCCTTGAAAGAGTGACCTTTGTCCTTTGGATGCAGATGGACTGCTGAGTCTTGTCACATGACAGGGTGGGGCCAGGTTTCACAATGAGCTCACCCGAAACCCTGGTTGATTGTGACCCACACCCGTTTTCACACCTTGGCTCATGTGATTAGGTAGAGGATCATCAGGGGGTCCTTTTTGTCCCTCTTTGGGGGGAAACTCCCACTGGGTTTAAATCTGGGACTCTCCACCATTTGACCCTTAGAACTGAAGAAGCTTCTTGGATGAGAGGTGAAATGTCTTCAAGCCACTTAACCCTTTAAGACCTACCATAGAACCAAGTCCCACAGAGCTTATATTATATTTTTACATGTTGTAGTGCCATTTTTTAGGAGCATTTCAAGTTGCTATACATCAATACAACTGTTATAGCCCATATTCTAATAATAAGTATGCATTAAGTCCATAGTAACTACATTAATTGCAAAAAAGTGCAATAAACTACAAAAAAAATTGAAAATCGTTTTTGTTTTGTTTTTACATATATTTCTACTTGGAGAAATTGAAGAGGCTTATCCTTCAAAACTTTAAATACAAAAAAGTTGCAAAAAATAGTTTACAACAACAGGAAATTAATTTTGAGTGTCTTCATAGTTTTATTTTTTAGATACAGCAATTTTTATATACTGCAGGAAAATGAAAAACAATCCTATGATGCAAATTTGCAAAGAAAACAGCATGTGCATCAAAACAAACTTTTTCCAGCAGTGCAATTCGAGTTCTAAGCATCCCAGAAACGACACAGAAAAGTATAGAGTCAAACATGACTTATAAAAACACCAGTATAGGCTTTTAAGGCCTACAAGTAAAAAACTACATTTTCCGCAAAAATGACGTCACTTACGATTTTTGGCAGGAAATGGCGGACATGCGATTGTTTGTGCTGACGTCTTATTCAATGTGGGAAGTGTTACGAACAGCTGATCGGATCGGCAAAGCGTGTTTCTGGAATATTATATTTTTGTTCCTGCAAGCGCTTTTTATGCAATTTTTGCAAAGCTATATGTGGAAGGAAACCATGACCTAGGACAAGCTGATGGCATAAGATGTAAGTACAACTCCTCCGGTTTCATATGCAAAAAAAAATATTGCGCTAGCTTACGCGGTTCCGGTTCTACAGGGATTTAAAAGTAGTTACACAAAACGGAGCGTGCCCGCTCTGACCGGCTTTAAATGGTTTAATAAGTCCAGACGCTTTTCTTTCCAAGCTCCTTAGACTACGATAACCTGGATGACTGAAAACCTTCACTTCGATGAACATAAAAATCCAAATTTCTGGGGAAGGATTTAGATTTTTAATTGTCAGTATCTGTTTTTTATATTAGGAATTAACATTAAATTCCAATCTCAACTTGTTGGATTGAAAAACAAGGAGACACAGCTGAACACACCCCTGTCCTGGAGGACTCACCTCTGGTGTAACAAGCTTGTTGGACTTTGCCGGTGCACTGCAGCAGCTGGTTGTTGACCATCAGGAAGTCCTGACCATAACACTCGATGTAAAACTGCTCAGCTGCAACAAAAGCAGGTTAGGGTTGTGTTTAATTGTTTTCATTAAGGCTACGTCCACACATACACGAAAACTTTTCAAACGCAGCTTTTTCTATGCGTTTGGATCTTTTGTCCACGTGTAAATGATGTTTTTGATCACTGACAACTGAGATTTTTTAAAGCTCCTGCCAGAGTAGAGATTTTCAAAAACTCCGTTTTTACGTTTACCTGTGGATGAGGAAAACAGAGATTTAGTCACGTCAAAGGTGTGCACCTGTTTTGACGTCACGCTGTGTGCCACGGTGTTGTTTACATGAGATAAATTTCTAAAATGCTGGAGAGAGACAAAATACTGTTGCTGTTAATCTGACTATCTGCAGTTTTTACACACTTACACATGCAGTTACCAACTCTCCATTTACACAGAGAGAGGCGTCACAGTGAACTTCAGACGTGGCTTCTCCGGTTTTGAATGATTGTAATTTGTTTTAAAATTACATTTATATATGCTAAAATAATGTTTAAATGTTAACATTTGAAATGATGAAGACAGTTTAAAGTAACACAAAATTATCTGTCCTTACAGAAAAACACAAAAACTTTTCAGAAGTACTGAAGGTTGCATAAAACCCTGTTTACTTGTTCCCTCCCAGGCTTCTAGACTTCTAATTGGCCAATATTTCTAAACGGCTAGGATTTGGCATGTTCTTGACAACGTTTGACTGCGTTTTTGGCATTTACACTAAGAATGCTTTTTCTTGATTTCGCACATGCTGGTGGAGCAAAAGTCTGTCTGAACAGATATGGGTAAAATATTACCCAGAATGTACAATAATTTATAGCACCTGCACAACAGTCAAAGCTTTTAAAATATTGTAATTTGAGACTAACAGAATGATTATTAGGCTAGTTCAATGATGTCAAAGTGAGTCATATTTAGACTAAACATTATATAAGGCTTAAAACACCAATTAAGATATAAATAAAGGTTCTCTAACAAGTATCCAGACTCAGAGGTGATGATTATTTTCAGTATTATTTTCAACAAATTACTAGCACATTGCTAGTAATTTGTTTCGACCAACTTGAGATTAAGAATATTGTCCTACTTTCAGCGTTCAGTTTAGTTACCTGAGCAGAGAGGTATCAGTAGAAGCAGGAGCAGATAAGCCTTCATGTTTTGGTTTTATGTCAATGCAACGAACAGCAAAAATGGAGATGAGCACACTCAAGCTGGACTTTTATCCTCTGCTAAAACCACAAATGTACACAAAGGTTAACAGATAGATAACTGATCAGAAGACAAACTGTACTGAGCTCAAATTACTGTTTGTCTAAACTTTGTTCCATTAGTTAATCATGAACCAGTAGGGTAAAGAGGGTAGACCTGTACATCTGAGTCGGCTGCTTTTGCTGAGTCTCGAGTTTATGTAACATCAGATTGTCAGACTGAGGTTTTTTTTTTTTAAATTGAATTGGACCAGGGATATCTTCTTCACCAAAGCCATTACCATAGTCAACTCAAACTTGCATTAAGTAATCTGCACTGAAATATCATCAATTCTCTGCCTGTCTGTCTCTGTGTCAGCACTGTACTGTGTATTTATATTTATAGTAAGTGTATAGTTAAATTATTGTATAGTTTTTATAATGTGCTATAAAGCACATGTGCACTTTTATAGAGCTGTTTCCAATTTCGCTATTGTCGTGGTCTGGGTGGTTTCCCACCTGATGGCAATCGTACCAGCAGTATTTATGACCGGCGCACTCAACTGGTCTTCGCCAGATTATCTGCCAACTTTAGTCAGTTCTCGGCCTCACGTCTGTTCCTTGGTGACTCATCGTGTGTATTAATCTTATTTCCTCTGTTTTCTCGTCAGCCTCTGAAACCCACCTACCAAGCTCTCCTGGATACAAGTTTGCAGCCGCCGGTAATCCTTCCCCATTTTGGAACTGCCGTTCTCTTCTGCCTGCCTCCCTGCATTGCATGCAGCACCCATCTGAACCTCTCCTGCCTCCCCCCTCCACGCAACCCCCACCTGCAAGCTTGTAAGACAGCTCAGTGTATTCTCCTTGGATTCACTCGCAGCCCTCTGTGGGATTCCCCTGACTACTCTCTCCTCTGTTTCAGTGCCCTGGCCCGCCACAGTTTCCCCTGCCCAGTACCTGCACCCAATTATCCCTGCCATCTAGTTATAGTCACAGTATTTTTCTCTCGCCTCAGACATCTAGTTTATGTTCATTAATTCTAGTCTGCAATTTCTGTTAGCCTCTGAGCATTGTAATAAAGTCTCTTTTCGTTACACCACACCTCTGGCCTCCGGGTTTGAAACTGCACTTGAGTCCATCCCATTTCCACGGGCCATGACAGCTATACCATGTATAATGACAATAAAGGCTTTCAATTCAATTAAATTCAGTATATATATTTTTTAATAAAATCATGATAAGAAAGAGTGACTCCAAAACTACTCCAAAAGCATGAAAGGCTGGGTTTGATTTAAAGGGGCATGATTAACATGTAGTCATGAATGGCCTTTCTGTCTGGTATAATGAACATGCCTGTTTGTTATAGTCATAGTTAGTTTGTCATTCAGATGTAGAATACTGTAGGCAATTTTCATATCTATGCTATCAACTAATTAACTTGACAGTTATAATTCAGTTGAAAACCTTACTTTTGTTAGACCTCAGTACAGTGTTGGATACTGTTTACAACCATAATCTATTGCAGGGATTAGAGCATGCCACAGGTATTAAAGGTGCTGTGCTTCAGTGGTTTAAATCATATCTAATAGAAGTCAGTTTGTTCATGTAAATGAGAAGCCCTTTTCACCCATCAAAGTTAATTGTGGAGTTCTGCAGGGTTCTGTACTGGGACAAGTTCTGTTTAAATTAATTCAATTAAATTCATCTTTATATATTTACTGCCAAGTCACAATAGCAGTCACCTCAATATTAATATTGCAAAGTCAAAAGAAATACACCCCAATTCTGCGTCATTCTCGCGGGCAACCTACTTGTTTTGGGGCCTAGTTGCCACAAAGTATGAAAGCAAATTTTGGAATGGTTCCTATTTTCGTACACGTCTAAGTAGCAAAAAAGAATCGTAGTGCGAGTTGTTTTGTGTAATTTAAATACTTTTGCGATGCAAAATCTGAAAGGAAGTTTAACGGTATGTTTCTTTGTTTCCTTTTGTACGTAGCCTGTCAGTGCTAAAGGAAGTTAGCTAGCTCGAGCGACCGATTTTTAGCTTTTAATTGCTTCTGCTCACAAAAAGGACCAGACCTTTGTGATTTTTGAGGTGGATATTCGGGATACAACAACAGTGGCCATGGCTATGATTATGACTGTGGATCAGTTGGAGACAAAAACATTGTTACTTCAGGAGTCCTTGAAGACAGAAGAAAACCTGTTGGATTATGAATGTGAGGAGTCCTTGAAGACAGAAGAAAACCTGTTGGATTATGAATGTGAGGATGAAAAACATATTTTTGAGTCTCCAAATGACTCAGTTTGCTGTGTAAATGAAACTGCCAGAAAGAGGAAACTATGCCAAAACGGCTTGGACTGTCCCAGACCATTTAAAAAGCCAGTGGTAGTGTTGACTAGACTTCCTGAATATAAGAAACCTGCAAGAATTAACAAATGCAGTGAGAGCGACAGAACACCACCACCTGCTTCACCTCCGAGCACCAGCACCAATGCGGCAGATGTGGCTCCTGTTATAATATAATCAGTGTTTGGCCATTCCTCCAAGGAAATAATAACTGCCCGACCTGAGGCACAGAAGGATGAACTCAAATTGAACATGGTAGTTCTGGCTAGGAGAAGACCTATGAGGTGGCAACAGGGGAAAATAGTCGAGATAGTTACAAGGGAAGACGGACGGTTAAAATACAAAGTCAGTTTTGAAGAAAAAGGGAAGAGTCTAGTATCTGGACACCACGTTGCTTTTGACACCACAGCAAAGGTGGAGCAGCTGTATGTTGGTGCCCGTGTGGTGATTCAGTGTCAAGATAACAAGTACCGGTTCCAGCCTGGTGTCGTAGGCGAGCTCCGCAGCAGAAAGAACCGCCTAAGGTTCTTGATCTTTTTGGATGATCACACGCCGGTCTATTTTGGGTTACCTTTAATTCATTTGGTTTGGAAACCTTTGGAAAACATTGCAGATGACATTCCAGAGGGCCCTCACAAAGACTTCATAGAACATTACCTGAATAAGTGGCCGTACCCTCAGTTAACCCAGTACAGGCTTGGACAGACCCTTAATGCTGAATTGAACGGAGTCCTGCAAAAGTGTGAAGTGCAGATTATTGACTGCAGCTTAATGCAGGTTATCTTTCAGGAGAGTGAACATAAGGAGTGGATTAACCGAGGTTCATCACGACTGGCGCACATGGCAAAGTTTTTGGAGATGAAACACAGAGAACAGCTTGAGTGCGACTCTGACTGAACGTCCCCTGATGCATGAGCTGCAAAAATTGAAACTATTTTACAATCGGACGAGATGCCTTTTTTTTTGGGGGGGGGGGGGGGGGGGGGGTATTTTGTTTTTTTTGTGGAGAACCAGCAGCCAGTAACAAATGAGTGTGATGGTACAAGCATACTCACACTCATTTTTAAGCTTGAAACAGGTTTTATTTCTCCTTTTTTTTTTTTTTGTATTTACTTTTAATGTACAGACTTGAAGAAATATATATATATGTAGTTGGTGGATTAATGCATTTCCAAATGTTTGTCCAACATAAACAAATTACCCAATAAAAAAAAAAATACACCCCAAAATTCTATGTAAGTCTTGTTGGTAGCAGCAGCCTTGTGCCTGCCAAGTTTGGTGTCCGAAAAAGCGTAACAAGGAACCAATGAATTGTAGCTAATAGAAGTTTGTGTAAATAAACAGGTCGCCAGCAAGCCGGCAGCCTGGCGTGCGCACGGGCCATCGCTGGGGCCCGGTGGTGATAGCCCTGCCCTGTTTCAAAAAATTACCCATCTTGGGTGTATGCGCATTTTACATCATTGGGCCGTTCATGATGAATGTTTCAGTATTTCTTTGCCTTCTTCAGGCTTGCCCAACGTGTGTTGTCTTGTCTCTCTTTGACTTCTGTCTTGTCTGTGTGTCTTGGCTTTTATGCTCTTTCTTTGCTCCTCCCACTCTTGGGTTTCCAACTTGTATTTCTTAAAAATTCTTACTTGCTTTTCTTTCTGTTTTTCTTTTCGTGACTTCCTTGTCCTTCCTTCCAGAACCTGAGGTGAACGGTCCATCAATGGGATTGGGGTCGGTGCCCCCTGTTCAAAAAATTACCCTTTTTTTTCAGTTTTCATTTCTTCTTCTGATTTTCTTTAACTTTTCTATCTTTCTTTGCCACTCTGGGCTTTTCTCTCTCTTCCCTTTTTGTTCAATTTCCCATTTCTTTTAACTTTTTCTATTTCTTTGTTTTTTCGTGACTTTCATGTCTTTTTCTTCGTTTTTTAATTTTATTATCTTTGTTTTTCTTTATATGGCACCCCCTGCTTTGAAGACATCCCTCCTATGTTCTTTATGTTCTCTTTTATAGCACCCCCTTCCTTTATATCCTTTCCGTTTTTTCGTGATTTTCCTTGTTTGTGTCACTCATTTCTTCTTTGTTTGTCTTATCTTTCTTTGTGTCTTTTTCGTGACTTTCTTATTCATGTTTTTAAGTTTTATAGGGTTAGGATGTGGGATTGAGTCTGGTCGCTAAAGGGTTAGGGTTAGGGGGTTAGGGTTAGGGTTAGGTATTAGGAATCTGAGTTTTTGTTATTTCATTAATGTGATTCAGGTCCACTGGCATATAGAGGTCCATAGTTCTCCACTCATGTACTCCTGTACCTTAAACCTTTGTTCTCCACTGGTCCTCTGGCGGGTCTTTTTATTTGCTTTATTGCATTGTATTTTTAAGGAAATAGACATATTTATATATACACTGATATAGTATTTTCTATTTCAAATGTATTCATTAGTGATCCAGAGGTTATTTACAATGAACTAATTTTTGTTTTAAACAACTATTTTCCCACAGGCAAAGAAGAAAAAAAAGCAAATCAGACTCCAATTGGAGCTCACACCTTCTACACCAAGATCCCTCTCATTGAAGGGAATATTACGGTCAAGGTAAGTATACAAGGTAAGTTTAATTTTAATTTTTTTTTTTGTGGGAAAATGAGACCAAGTTCAACAGATCACTACAAGACTATTTACATAAGATGACCCACAGAGACTTCCATAAAGTGAAACTAAATAAACTAAGTAACTCAAACACTCCTATCAACACTCCTGCAGTATAAATAACTTTATTCTCACATCAAAAGCGAGAGATAGCAAATCTACATTACACTAATATCATCTAAAGTTTAGCCCAAGGAGTTCTGATGTTCAATTTCTTGATTCACAGGTCCTTATGCCTCCTCCTCTGTCCCTCCGTCCACGCTGCCCAGGGTTGTAGTTCCAGGATGCCCATAAGATTCAGTGGATGTGTTTGAAAATGTCGGACCAAGGGAGTTATTCAATCTGTCTTACCCAATGCTGTATATATGTTATTTTAACCTGTCTACATTAGTCTAACCCGTTTCCCCCATATACATCAGAGAGCACCTGTCAGGTTTCGTAGATCGGACTCACGCGCGGACCACTAGTGTCTTCAAAAGGTGCATTTATTTACAGTGTTCCTCTACAGTGGAATTCATATATACACATAATGGTGTCAAGGGAAAAGGGGCCGGGGTTCCAGGGTCCGGGAGTGAAAGAGGCAGGAGTCCAGGAAGGGAAGGTTTCCATTCAGCCCTCGCACATCTCCTCTCCTTTCCTCTATCTCTCTTGCTTCCGTTCAGTCGCCATGCACAGGGAAAGAACAGGTCCAGAGGCAATCTATACACAGGCAGAAAAAAACCATTAGTTTCCTGGTTCAGACAGGCTCACCAACTGACTTTACAAAATACAGGACGACTGACGCTGATGGCTCAACGATCCAGCGACAAGTAGAGCAGACTCGCCCTCTTAAGAAGGGTTCCAATTTCTCATGATCAGCGACAGATGTGCTGATCACCTCCAGGTGCGTAGGCCAGGGGCAGGAGCCCATACTGAGCTCCGCCCCAGCAGGAGAAAGAGAGAATGGAAGAGGGCGAGAGAGAAAGGTAAACAAAAACAAAACACCTGACGGCTGTCAGCTGACGAGGAGCGGAGACCATGACAGTACCCCCCCCTCAATGGGAGCCTCCCGGCGACCCACCAGGCTTGTCCGGATGCAGGCGGTGAAACTTCCGGAGCATGGGCACGTCCAGAACGGCCGCCCGAGGGACCCAGGAGCGCTCCTCCACGCCATAGCCCTCCCAGTCAACCAGGTACTGACAGCCATGCCCCCGGCGCCGAGAGTCCATTATGCGAGTGATGGAGTAAGCCGGCAACCCATCCACGAGCCGGGCGGGAGGAGGGGGCCTGGAAGGAGGGCACAGAGGACTGGACCGGACAGGTTTGAGTTGTGAAACATGGAAAACATCATGGATCCTCATATTGCGAGGGAGTTTTAACTTCACAGAGACAGGGTTGACCAAGGCGGAGATTTCAAAAGGGCCAATGAAGGTGGGTGTAAGTTTCTTGGATTCAGTCCTGACCGGAACAAAGCGGGTAGAGAGCCATACCTTCTGGCCGACAGAGTATTCGGGTGCTGGAGTCCGGTGCCGGTCTGCGATGCGTTTGTTGTTCTCCTTCGTGCGTAGTAGGGCCGCTTGAGTTGCCCGCCAAACTCTGCGGCACCTGCGCAGATAAGCCTGGACAGAGGGTACAGAGTGCTCACCTTCCACAGCAGGAAAAAGAGGAGGCTGATATCCCAAGGAAGCTTCGAATGGAGACCGGCCGGTGGCAGAGGCAGTCAAGCTGTTATGGGCGTACTCGATCCACGGCAACTCCTCACTCCAGATGGTTTGATTGGTGGAGGCGACGCAGCGCAGGGCGGTCTCCAGTTCTTGGTTGGCCCGCTCGGACTGGCCGTTGCTCTGAGGATGATAACCCGAGGATAGACTGACCTTTGCGCCCAGGGAGTTGCAGAACTCTTTCCAGACCCGAGAAGTGAATTGAGGCCCTCTGTCAGACACTATGTCTTCCGGCATCCCATGCAGGCGGAAGACGTGAGTGGCGAGTAGGCGTGCGGTCTCTAAAGCTGTGGGAAGCTTAGGCAGAGCAATGAAATGAGCCGCTTTAGAGAAACGATCGATTATGGTGAGAACGACAGTGTTACCTGCTGATGGAGGTAGCCCGGTGATGAAGTCCAGTGCTATGTGAGACCATGGCCTGGAAGGAGTGGATAATGGATGAAGCTGACCCGCCGGGGGTTGGTTCGATGGTTTGTTTCGGGCACAAACCGTACAAGCAGTGATGTATTCCCGAGTATCTTGGGTGAGTGAGGGCCACCAGAAGTACCGCTGGAGAAACTTGATGGTGCGATGTATCCCTGGGTGGCATGAGAACCGGGCCGTGTGAGCCCATTGCAGAACCTGGGATCTGACAGAGCGCGGAACATAGAGTCGGTGGGCGGGCCCCCATCCCGGATCCGGTTCGGCTACCTGAGCCGCCCGGACGGCCGCCTCGATCTCCCAGGTGATGGCCCCGATAGTACAGGTCGCCGGCAGAATAGAATCCGGATCCGCCCTTTCGTCAGCAGCGGAGAACTGACAGGAGAGAGCGTCCGGCTTGACGTTTCGGGAACCGGGTCTGTAGGTGATTGAAAAGTGGAAACGGGTGAAAAACAGGGCCCATCTGGCCTGTCGAGCGTTGAGACGTTTCGCCGTTTGAAGGTAGGCCAGGTTTTTGTGATCGGTCCAGACCACGAAGGGTTGAGTGGTGCCCTCCAGCCAATTCCGCCATTCTTCCAGGGCGAGCTTAATCGCCAAGAGCTCCCGATCGCCCACGTCGTAGTTACGTTCTGCAGGGGTAAGACGACGGGAAAAATAGGCACAAGGATGCATCTTACCCTCCCTCTGTTGGGAAAGGACGGCCCCCACCCCTGAGTCGGATGCGTCGACCTCTACCACGAACTGAAGAGTGGTGTCAGGTTGGACCAGGATGGGCGCTGAAGCAAACCGTTTCTTGAGCTCCTGAAAGGCTGATTGGGCAGCGTCACTCCACTGAAAAGCAAGCTTGGGAGAGGTTAACTGGGTTAATGGTAAGGCAATCCTACTGAAGTCCCGTATGAATCTCCTGTAGAAGTTAGCGAAGCCAAGGAAGCGTTGCAACTGGCGACGGTTGTTTGGTTCGGGCCAGTTCACAACAATCCTTGACTTTCACAGGGTCGGGTCGGAGATCTCCACGCTCGATTATGTACCCTAGGAAGGCAACCGAGGGCACATGAAACTCACATTTCTCGCTTTTGACGAACAGCCGGTTCTCCAGAAGGCGTTGCAGTACCAGCCGGACCTGGGTCTCGTGTTCAGCCTGGGAGGAAGAGAAGATCAGAATGTCGTCTAGGTAGACAAACACAAATCGGTTAATAAAGTCCCTTAGAACATCGTTGACCAGAGCCTGGAATACTGCAGGTGCGTTAGTGAGGCCGAACGGCATTACCAGATACTCGAAATGTCCGAGGTGGGTATTGAACGCCGTCTTCCATTCATCGCAATCCCGAATCCGAACCAGGTGGTAAGCGTTTCTCAAGTCCAGCTTGCTGAATATGACGGCTCCCTGGAGAAGTTCGAAAGCGGAGGTGAGCAGGGGCAGTGGATATTTATTCTTGACCGTAATGTTATTGAGTCCCTGAAAGTCAATACAGGGTCAGAGGGTCTTATCCTTCTTTTCCACAAAGAAGAAACCTGCTGCGACGGGTGAGGAAGAGGCACGGATGATGCCGGCAGCGAGGGATTCAGTTATATATTTCTCCATAGCCTCCCGTTCCGGCAGCGAGAGGCTATAGAGGCGGCTGGTCGGTAAAGGAGCTCCCGGCAGCAAGTCTATGGCACAGTCATAGGGCCGATGGGGTGGCAGCGACTGGGCTCGGTCCTTCCGAAACACCTCAGCGAAATCGTGGTAAACAGACGGCACATCTGCTAAGTCGGAAGACCGCGGTGGCTCTGGGCCAGTGACCGATTTGTTAGGAGGTACGGCAGCCTTAAGGCAAGTCATATGACACTCCTCTCCCCAGCCCGTGATGCCTCCTTTCTGCCAATTAATCGTGGGATTGTGTTGCTGGAGCCAGGGATGACCGAGAACTAACGGCGTCTGAGTGGAGTGAAAAACAAAAAAGCTAATCTCCTCCAAATGATTGCCAGACAGTGTGAGGGTGAGCGGCTCAGTGATGTGTGTGATGTCGGGGAGGCGCTGCCCTGATAAAGCCGTGACGCGTAAGGCGTGGGGTAGTGACTCCACAGTTACACAGAGTTGTTTTGCTAGTTCAGAGTCAATGAAATTTTGTTCTGCTCCAGAATCAATAAGCACAGAAAGTGAATGACACTTGGAGTGGACCAGAAGCTTAGCCGGCAGGGCTAAACGTGGAGGAGATTTATCCTGATTCAAACCGCCGACCAGTACTCCTACCATCACTGGCGGGCACGGCCTTTTGCTCGCGACGGACAGGAGGCAATCATGTGTCCCTTATTACCACAATACAGACACTCACCGGCCGTGATGCGTCGCTGACGTTCTGCAGCAGTTAGGTGAGAGCTGCCGATTTGCATGGGCTGTACCTCTCCGTCGGCGCCCCCTGATGTCCGGGAGGACCGGTAATCGGCCGAAGCCCTGCGGCCTCCTGGGAACTGGAGTTCCGTGCTTGCCAACGAGCTCGTAGCCGCTCATCCACCTTAATACATAACGACATCAATTCGTCAAAAGCAGTGGGTAGGTCCCGCATAATCAATTCATCTTTCAGATCTTCCCGGATGTTATTTAACAATGTGCTCCTGAGCGCATCTGGTCTCCAGCCGGTTTCTTCTGCCAAAATCCAAAAGTCGATTGAATAGTCTGCCATACTCCGCTTACCTTGCTTAAAGTTAAGGAGGCGGAGCGCCGCAGCCTCGACTCCAGAGCCCTGCTTAAACACAGTCTTAAAGTTAATCACAAACCTCTCAAAAGAGATCTCCGGGTTGGAGTTTAACACGACCTGGGCCCATTTCAAAGCCCGGTCACGAAGCATCTGTACCAAAAAAGCGATCTTTGCCCCGTCATTGTTATGAAAATGCCGCTGTTCGCGGAAAATCAATGAACACTGGGCCAGAAAGCCAGGGCACTTCTCTGTCTCCCCCGAAAAGGGCTCAGGCGAAGGCAGGGGACCGTCAGGGGATGGGGTGGCTGCCGATGAGGGACCTGCCGTAGCCGCCGCGAGTGTCTCCTGCGGGGCAGGGCGAGCCGGATGGGGGGTCCCTGGCTGTACTCCCCCTGGCGTAGTCAAACCGGAAACAGCTTGAGTTAGTGCGGCGATCTCACCTCGCAGCTGGTGTAACATTTGTTCGTGGCGAGTCAGCGCCGCTTCTTGGGCAGCCAGTGCCTGACCGATGGTATTCTGATCTGCTGAGTCCATGTTGTGGCTGGATCGTTCTGTCAGGTTTCGTAGATCGGACTCACGCGCAGACCACTATTGTCTTCAAAAGGTGCATTTATTTACAGTGTTCCTCTACAGTGGAATTCATATATACACATAATGGTGTCAAGGGAAAAGGGGCCGGGGTTCCAGGGTCCGGGAGTGAAAGAGGCAGGAGTCCAGGAAGGGAAGGTTTCCATTCAGCCCTCGCACATCTCCTCTACTTTCCTCTATCTCTCTTGCTTCCGTTCAGTCGCC
>NC_140569.1:38146959-38149459 GCF_057381845.1 Rhamphochromis longiceps | reverse complement strand
AAGATGTGCTGCTGTCGAACTGGCCATTACATCCTCACCTGATCTAGTCCCCCATTAGATCCCCCCCCCGCAGTTACCCCGTACCACATATCTAGCACGGACCTTGACCTCCAGCAGGCCCCGGGGACCCACATTACCCCCCCCCCCCCCCCCTTCCCCCTGCAGTTACCCTGTACCACATGTCTAGCATGGACCTTGACTTCCAGCAGGCCCTGGGGACCAAAACACTCCCCTGCTCGACTCCCCCACTAGCTTTCCTTTCTTGCAGTTACGCTCCAGCGCATATCCAGCATGGACCTTGACCTCCAGCAGGCCCCGTGAACCCACATTACCCCCCCCCCTCCTGCAGTTACCCTGTACCACGTATCTAGCATGGACCTGGACCTCCAGCAGGCCCTGGGGACCCACATACTCCCCTGCTCGACTCCCCCACTAGCTTTCCTTTCTTGCAGTTATGATCCAGCGCATATCCAGCATGGACCTTGACTTCCAGCAGGCCCCGTGGACCCACATTACCCCCCCCCCCCCCTGCAGTTACCCTGTGCCACATATCTAGCATGGACCTGGACCTCCAGCAGGCCCTGGGGACCCACATACTCCCCTGCTCTACTCCCCCACTAGCTTTCCTTTCTTGCAGTTATGATCCAGCGCATATCCAGCATGGACCTTGACTTCCAGCAGGCCCCGTGGACCCACATTACCCCCCCCCCCCCCTGCAGTTACCCTGTGCCACATATCTAGCATGGACCTGGACCTCCAGCAGGCCCTGGGGACCCACATACTCCCCTGCTCTACTCCCCCACTAGCTTTCCTTTCTTGCAGTTATGATCCAGCGCATATCCAGCATGGACCTTGACCTCCAGCAGGCCCCGTGAACCCACATTACACCCCCCCCTCCTGCAGTTACCCTGTACCACGTATCTAGCATGGACCTGGACCTCCAGCAGGCCCCGGGGACCCACACTTAAGCCCCCTCCCACTAACAAAGCAGAACACCACTGGCAAAATCCTCGTGCCCCTGGTACTCCAGAAAGCACATTGAAATGTGCCCCTGGTACACTGCGCAGAAGAACTGCCACACACGCACACACGCACGCACGCACGCACGCACGCACTGCTTGTGCCTATGGTACGACAACTTTTCTCGTGCCTATGGTACGACAACTTTTCTCGTGCCTATGGTACAACAATTTTTCTCGTGCCTATGGTACAACAACTTTTTGCCGTGCCCCTGGTACACCGCTCAGTAGCACTTTGCCACACACACACTCCTCGTACCTATGGTACGACAGCTTTTCTCTTGCCTATGGTACAACAACTTTTCTCGTGCCTATGGTACAACAACTTTTCGCCGTGCCCCTGGTACACCGCTCAGTAGCACTTTGCCACACACACACTCCTCGTACCTATGGTACGACAACTTTTCTCGTGCCTATGGTACGACAACTTTTCTCGTGCCTATGGTACAACAACTTTTCGCCGTGCCTATGGTACAACAACTTTCCTCCGTGCCCCTGGTACGACAGCTTTTCTCGTGCCTATGGTACAACAACTTTTCTCGTGCCTATGGTACAACAACTTTTCGCCGTGCCCCTGGTACACCGCTCAGTAGCACTTTGCCACACAAACTCTCCTCGTGCCTATGGTACGACAACTTTTCTCGTGCCTATGGTACAACAACTTTCCTCCGTGCCCCTGGTACGACAGCTTTTCTCGTGCCTATGGTACAACAACTTTTCTCGTGCCTATGGTACAACAACCTTTCCCCGTGCCCCTGGTACACTGCGCAGAAACTCTTTGCCACACACACACACACCACTCGTGCCTATGGTACGACAACAGGCCCCGGGGACCTACATCGCACCTTGCTCTTGCCTCCCTTACAGCTGAAAAAGGTCCATGCCTGTGCCCTGGCCCTGCTGAAATTCCCTCTCCATTTAGCCGAGGCAGTGAGTCGGCCTCCTGTCTCCCTTTACGGTCGAAAAAGATGTGCTCCTGGGCGCGCTGGCCCTGCTGCTACTCACATCGGGCATGGACCTGGACCTCCAGCAGGCCCCGGGGACCTACATCGCACCTTGCTCTTGCCTCCCTTACAGCTGAAAAAGGTCCATGCCTGTGCCCTGGCCCTGCTGAAATTCCCTCTCCATTTAGCCGAGGCAGTGAGTCGGCCTCCTGTCTCCCTTTACGGTCGAAAAAGATGTGCTCCTGGGCGCGCTGGCCCTGCTGCTACTCACATCGGGCATGGACCTGGACCTCCAGCAGGCCCCGGGGACCTACATCGCACATTGCTCTTCCCTCCCTTACAGCTGAAAAAGGTCCATGCCTGTGCCCTGGCCCTGCTGAAATTCCCTCTGCATTTAGCCGAGGCAGTGAGTCGGCCTCCTGTCTCCCTTTACGGTCGAAAAAGATGTGCTCCTGGGCGCGCTGGCCCTGCTGCTACTCACATCGGGCATGGACCTGGACCTCCAGCAGGCCCCGGGGACCTACATCGCACCTTGCT
>NC_140569.1:38131959-38134459 GCF_057381845.1 Rhamphochromis longiceps | reverse complement strand
CCCTGGTACACCGCTCAGTAGCACTTTGCCACACAAACTCTCCTCGTGCATATGGTACGACAACTTTTCTCGTGCCTATGGTACAACAACTTTCCTCCGTGCCCCTGGTACGACAGCTTTTCTCGTGCCTATGGTACAACAACTTTTCTCGTGCCTATGGTACAACAACTTTTCGCCGTGCCCCTGGTACACCGCTCAGTAGCACTTTGCCACACACACACACCACTCGTGCCTATGGTACGACAACTTTTCTCGTGCCTATGGTACAACAACCTTTCCCCGTGCCCCTGGTACACTGCGCAGAAACTCTTTGCCACACACACACACACCACTCGTGCCTATGGTACGACAACAGGCCCCGGGGACCTACATCGCACCTTGCTCTTGCCTCCCTTACAGCTGAAAAAGGTCCATGCCTGTGCCCTGGCCCTGCTGAAATTCCCTCTCCATTTAGCCGAGGCAGTGAGTCGGCCTCCTGTCTCCCTTTACGGTCGAAAAAGATGTGCTCCTGGGCGCGCTGGCCCTGCTGCTACTCACATCGGGCATGGACCTGGACCTCCAGCAGGCCCCGGGGACCTACATCGCACCTTGCTCTTGCCTCCCTTACAGCTGAAAAAGGTCCATGCCTGTGCCCTGGCCCTGCTGAAATTCCCTCTCCATTTAGCCGAGGCAGTGAGTCGGCCTCCTGTCTCCCTTTACGGTCGAAAAAGATGTGCTCCTGGGCGCGCTGGCCCTGCTGCTACTCACATCGGGCATGGACCTGGACCTCCAGCAAGCCCCGGGGACCTACATCGCACATTGCTCTTCCCTCCCTTACAGCTGAAAAAGGTCCATGCCTGTGCCCTGGCTCTGCTGAAATTCCCTCTGCATTTAGCCGAGGCAGTGAGTCGGCCTCCTGTCTCCCTTTACGGTCGAAAAAGATGTGCTCCTGGGCGCGCTGGCCCTGCTGCTACTCACATCGGGCATGGACCTGGACCTCCAGCAGGCCCCGGGGACCTACATCGCACCTTGCTCTTGCCTCCCTTACAGCTGAAAAAGGTCCATGCCTGTGCCCTGGCCCTGCTGAAATTCCCTCTGCATTTAGCCGAGGCAGTGAGTCGGCCTCCTGTCTCCCTTTACGGTCGAAAAAGATGTGCTCCTGGGCGCGCTGGCCCTGCTGCTACTCACATCGGGCATGGACCTGGACCTCCAGCAGGCCCCGGGGACCTACATCGCACCTTGCTCTTGCCTCCCTTACAGCTGAAAAAGGTCCATGCCTGTGCACTGGCCCTGCTGAAATTCCCTCTCCATTTAGCCGAGGCAGTGAGTCGGCCTCCTGTCTCCCTTTACGGTCGAAAAAGATGTGCTCCTGGGCGCGCTGGCCCTGCTGCTACTCACATCGGGCATGGACCTGGACCTCCAGCAGGCCCCGGGGACCTACATCACACCTTGCTCTTGCCTCCCTTGCAGCTGAAAAAGGTCCATGCCTGTGCCCTGGCCCTGCTGAAATTCCCTCTGCATTTAGCCGAGGCAGTGAGTCGGCCTCCTGTCTCCCTTTACGGTCGAAAAAGATGTGCTCCTGGGCGCGCTGGCCCTGCTGCTACTCACATCGGGCATGGACCTGGACCTCCAGCAGGCCCCGGGGACCTACATCGCACCTTGCTCTTGCCTCCCTTACAGCTGAAAAAGGTCCATGCCTGTGCCCTGGCCCTGCTGAAATTCCCTCTGCATTTAGCCGAGGCAGTGAGTCGGCCTCCTGTCTCCCTTTACGGTCGAAAAAGATGTGCTCCTGGGCGCGCTGGCCCTGCTGCTACTCACATCGGGCATGGACCTGGACCTCCAGCAGGCCCCGGGGACCTACATCGCACCTTGCTCTTGCCTCCCTTACAGCTGAAAAAGGTCCATGCCTGTGCACTGGCCCTGCTGAAATTCCCTCTCCATTTAGCCGAGGCAGTGAGTCGGCCTCCTGTCTCCCTTTACGGTCGAAAAAGATGTGCTCCTGGGCGCGCTGGCCCTGCTGCTACTCACATCGGGCATGGACCTGGACCTCCAGCAGGCCCCGGGGACCAACATACTCCTCTGCTCTACTCCCCCACTAGCTTTCCTTCTCCCGCAGTTACCCTCCACCACAAATCCAGCATGGCCCTTGCCCTCCAGCAGGCCCCAAGGACCCACATACTCCTCCGCTCTAATCCCCCATGAGCTTTCCTTCTCCTGCAGTTACCCTCCAGCGCATATCCAGCATGGCCCTTGACCTCCAGCATGCCCCGGGGACGCACATCCTCCCCTGCTCTAGTCCCCCACTAGCTTACCTTTCTTGTAGTTACGCTCCAGCGCATATCCAGCATGGACCTTGACCTCCAGCAGGCCCCGGGGACGCACATCCTCCCCTGCTCTAATCCCCCACTAGTTTTCCTTCTCCTGCAGTTACCCTCCAGCGCATATCCAGCATGGACCTTGACCTCCAGCATGCCCCGTGGACCCACACTTAAGCCCCCTCCCACTGACAAAGCAAAACACC
>NC_140569.1:38119459-38121959 GCF_057381845.1 Rhamphochromis longiceps | reverse complement strand
TATGGTACAACAACTTTTCGCCGTGCCCCTGGTACACCGCTCAGTAGCACTTTGCCACACACACACTCCTCGTACCTATGGTACGACAGCTTTTCTCTTGCCTATGGTACAACAACTTTTCTCGTGCCTATGGTACAACAACTTTTCGCCGTGCCCCTGGTACACCGCTCAGTAGCACTTTGCCACACACACACTCCTCGTACCTATGGTACGACAACTTTTCTCGTGCCTATGGTACGACAACTTTTCTCGTGCCTATGGTACAACAACTTTTCGCCGTGCCTATGGTACAACAACTTTCCTCCGTGCCCCTGGTACGACAGCTTTTCTCGTGCCTATGGTACAACAACTTTTCTCGTGCCTATGGTACAACAACTTTTCGCCGTGCCCCTGGTACACCGCTCAGTAGCACTTTGCCACACAAACTCTCCTCGTGCATATGGTACGACAACTTTTCTCGTGCCTATGGTACAACAACTTTCCTCCGTGCCCCTGGTACGACAGCTTTTCTCGTGCCTATGGTACAACAACTTTTCTCGTGCCTATGGTACAACAACTTTTCGCCGTGCCCCTGGTACACCGCTCAGTAGCACTTTGCCACACACACACACCACTCGTGCCTATGGTACGACAACTTTTCTCGTGCCTATGGTACAACAACCTTTCCCCGTGCCCCTGGTACACTGCGCAGAAACTCTTTGCCACACACACACACACCACTCGTGCCTATGGTACGACAACAGGCCCCGGGGACCTACATCGCACCTTGCTCTTGCCTCCCTTACAGCTGAAAAAGGTCCATGCCTGTGCCCTGGCCCTGCTGAAATTCCCTCTCCATTTAGCCGAGGCAGTGAGTCGGCCTCCTGTCTCCCTTTACGGTCGAAAAAGATGTGCTCCTGGGCGCGCTGGCCCTGCTGCTACTCACATCGGGCATGGACCTGGACCTCCAGCAGGCCCCGGGGACCTACATCGCACCTTGCTCTTGCCTCCCTTACAGCTGAAAAAGGTCCATGCCTGTGCCCTGGCCCTGCTGAAATTCCCTCTCCATTTAGCCGAGGCAGTGAGTCGGCCTCCTGTCTCCCTTTACGGTCGAAAAAGATGTGCTCCTGGGCGCGCTGGCCCTGCTGCTACTCACATCGGGCATGGACCTGGACCTCCAGCAAGCCCCGGGGACCTACATCGCACATTGCTCTTCCCTCCCTTACAGCTGAAAAAGGTCCATGCCTGTGCCCTGGCTCTGCTGAAATTCCCTCTGCATTTAGCCGAGGCAGTGAGTCGGCCTCCTGTCTCCCTTTACGGTCGAAAAAGATGTGCTCCTGGGCGCGCTGGCCCTGCTGCTACTCACATCGGGCATGGACCTGGACCTCCAGCAGGCCCCGGGGACCTACATCGCACCTTGCTCTTGCCTCCCTTACAGCTGAAAAAGGTCCATGCCTGTGCCCTGGCCCTGCTGAAATTCCCTCTGCATTTAGCCGAGGCAGTGAGTCGGCCTCCTGTCTCCCTTTACGGTCGAAAAAGATGTGCTCCTGGGCGCGCTGGCCCTGCTGCTACTCACATCGGGCATGGACCTGGACCTCCAGCAGGCCCCGGGGACCTACATCGCACCTTGCTCTTGCCTCCCTTACAGCTGAAAAAGGTCCATGCCTGTGCACTGGCCCTGCTGAAATTCCCTCTCCATTTAGCCGAGGCAGTGAGTCGGCCTCCTGTCTCCCTTTACGGTCGAAAAAGATGTGCTCCTGGGCGCGCTGGCCCTGCTGCTACTCACATCGGGCATGGACCTGGACCTCCAGCAGGCCCCGGGGACCTACATCACACCTTGCTCTTGCCTCCCTTGCAGCTGAAAAAGGTCCATGCCTGTGCCCTGGCCCTGCTGAAATTCCCTCTGCATTTAGCCGAGGCAGTGAGTCGGCCTCCTGTCTCCCTTTACGGTCGAAAAAGATGTGCTCCTGGGCGCGCTGGCCCTGCTGCTACTCACATCGGGCATGGACCTGGACCTCCAGCAGGCCCCGGGGACCTACATCGCACCTTGCTCTTGCCTCCCTTACAGCTGAAAAAGGTCCATGCCTGTGCCCTGGCCCTGCTGAAATTCCCTCTGCATTTAGCCGAGGCAGTGAGTCGGCCTCCTGTCTCCCTTTACGGTCGAAAAAGATGTGCTCCTGGGCGCGCTGGCCCTGCTGCTACTCACATCGGGCATGGACCTGGACCTCCAGCAGGCCCCGGGGACCTACATCGCACCTTGCTCTTGCCTCCCTTACAGCTGAAAAAGGTCCATGCCTGTGCACTGGCCCTGCTGAAATTCCCTCTCCATTTAGCCGAGGCAGTGAGTCGGCCTCCTGTCTCCCTTTACGGTCGAAAAAGATGTGCTCCTGGGCGCGCTGGCCCTGCTGCTACTCACATCGGGCATGGACCTGGACCTCCAGCAGGCCCCGGGGACCAACATACTCCTCTGCTCTACTCCCCCACTAGCTTTCCTTCTCCCGCAGTTACCCTCCACCACAAA
>NC_140569.1:38106959-38109459 GCF_057381845.1 Rhamphochromis longiceps | reverse complement strand
AGCAGGCCCCGGGGACCCACACTTAAGCCCCCTCCCACTAACAAAGCAGAACACCACTGGCAAAATCCTCGTGCCCCTGGTACTCCAGAAAGCACATTGAAATGTGCCCCTGGTACACTGCGCAGAAGAACTGCCACACACGCACACACGCACGCACGCACGCACGCACGCACTGCTTGTGCCTATGGTACGACAACTTTTCTCGTGCCTATGGTACGACAACTTTTCTCGTGCCTATGGTACAACAATTTTTCTCGTGCCTATGGTACAACAACTTTTTGCCGTGCCCCTGGTACACCGCTCAGTAGCACTTTGCCACACACACACTCCTCGTACCTATGGTACGACAGCTTTTCTCTTGCCTATGGTACAACAACTTTTCTCGTGCCTATGGTACAACAACTTTTCGCCGTGCCCCTGGTACACCGCTCAGTAGCACTTTGCCACACACACACTCCTCGTACCTATGGTACGACAACTTTTCTCGTGCCTATGGTACGACAACTTTTCTCGTGCCTATGGTACAACAACTTTTCGCCGTGCCTATGGTACAACAACTTTCCTCCGTGCCCCTGGTACGACAGCTTTTCTCGTGCCTATGGTACAACAACTTTTCTCGTGCCTATGGTACAACAACTTTTCGCCGTGCCCCTGGTACACCGCTCAGTAGCACTTTGCCACACAAACTCTCCTCGTGCCTATGGTACGACAACTTTTCTCGTGCCTATGGTACAACAACTTTCCTCCGTGCCCCTGGTACGACAGCTTTTCTCGTGCCTATGGTACAACAACTTTTCTCGTGCCTATGGTACAACAACCTTTCCCCGTGCCCCTGGTACACTGCGCAGAAACTCTTTGCCACACACACACACACCACTCGTGCCTATGGTACGACAACAGGCCCCGGGGACCTACATCGCACCTTGCTCTTGCCTCCCTTACAGCTGAAAAAGGTCCATGCCTGTGCCCTGGCCCTGCTGAAATTCCCTCTCCATTTAGCCGAGGCAGTGAGTCGGCCTCCTGTCTCCCTTTACGGTCGAAAAAGATGTGCTCCTGGGCGCGCTGGCCCTGCTGCTACTCACATCGGGCATGGACCTGGACCTCCAGCAGGCCCCGGGGACCTACATCGCACCTTGCTCTTGCCTCCCTTACAGCTGAAAAAGGTCCATGCCTGTGCCCTGGCCCTGCTGAAATTCCCTCTCCATTTAGCCGAGGCAGTGAGTCGGCCTCCTGTCTCCCTTTACGGTCGAAAAAGATGTGCTCCTGGGCGCGCTGGCCCTGCTGCTACTCACATCGGGCATGGACCTGGACCTCCAGCAGGCCCCGGGGACCTACATCGCACATTGCTCTTCCCTCCCTTACAGCTGAAAAAGGTCCATGCCTGTGCCCTGGCCCTGCTGAAATTCCCTCTGCATTTAGCCGAGGCAGTGAGTCGGCCTCCTGTCTCCCTTTACGGTCGAAAAAGATGTGCTCCTGGGCGCGCTGGCCCTGCTGCTACTCACATCGGGCATGGACCTGGACCTCCAGCAGGCCCCGGGGACCTACATCGCACCTTGCTCTTGCCTCCCTTACAGCTGAAAAAGGTCCATGCCTGTGCCCTGGCCCTGCTGAAATTCCCTCTGCATTTAGCCGAGGCAGTGAGTCGGCCTCCTGTCTCCCTTTACGGTCGAAAAAGATGTGCTCCTGGGCGCGCTGGCCCTGCTGCTACTCACATCGGGCATGGACCTGGACCTCCAGCAGGCCCCGGGGACCTACATCGCACCTTGCTCTTGCCTCCCTTACAGCTGAAAAAGGTCCATGCCTGTGCACTGGCCCTGCTGAAATTCCCTCTCCATTTAGCCGAGGCAGTGAGTCGGCCTCCTGTCTCCCTTTACGGTCGAAAAAGATGTGCTCCTGGGCGCGCTGGCCCTGCTGCTACTCACATCGGGCATGGACCTGGACCTCCAGCAGGCCCCGGGGACCTACATCACACCTTGCTCTTGCCTCCCTTGCAGCTGAAAAAGGTCCATGCCTGTGCCCTGGCCCTGCTGAAATTCCCTCTGCATTTAGCCGAGGCAGTGAGTCGGCCTCCTGTCTCCCTTTACGGTCGAAAAAGATGTGCTCCTGGGCGCGCTGGCCCTGCTGCTACTCACATCGGGCATGGACCTGGACCTCCAGCAGGCCCCGGGGACCTACATCGCACCTTGCTCTTGCCTCCCTTACAGCTGAAAAAGGTCCATGCCTGTGCCCTGGCCCTGCTGAAATTCCCTCTGCATTTAGCCGAGGCAGTGAGTCGGCCTCCTGTCTCCCTTTACGGTCGAAAAAGATGTGCTCCTGGGCGCGCTGGCCCTGCTGCTACTCACATCGGGCATGGACCTGGACCTCCAGCAGGCCCCGGGGACCTACATCGCACCTTGCTCTTGCCTCCCTTACAGCTGAAAAAGGTCCATGCCTGTGCACTGGCCCTGCTGAAATTCCCTCTCCATTTAGCCGAGGCAGTGAGTCGGCCTCCTGTCTCCCT
>NC_140569.1:38094459-38096959 GCF_057381845.1 Rhamphochromis longiceps | reverse complement strand
TGCAGTTACCCTGTACCACATGTCTAGCATGGACCTTGACTTCCAGCAGGCCCTGGGGACCAAAACACTCCCCTGCTCGACTCCCCCACTAGCTTTCCTTTCTTGCAGTTACGCTCCAGCGCATATCCAGCATGGACCTTGACCTCCAGCAGGCCCCGTGAACCCACATTACCCCCCCCCCTCCTGCAGTTACCCTGTACCACGTATCTAGCATGGACCTGGACCTCCAGCAGGCCCTGGGGACCCACATACTCCCCTGCTCGACTCCCCCACTAGCTTTCCTTTCTTGCAGTTATGATCCAGCGCATATCCAGCATGGACCTTGACTTCCAGCAGGCCCCGTGGACCCACATTACCCCCCCCCCCCCCTGCAGTTACCCTGTGCCACATATCTAGCATGGACCTGGACCTCCAGCAGGCCCTGGGGACCCACATACTCCCCTGCTCTACTCCCCCACTAGCTTTCCTTTCTTGCAGTTATGATCCAGCGCATATCCAGCATGGACCTTGACTTCCAGCAGGCCCCGTGGACCCACATTACCCCCCCCCCCCCCTGCAGTTACCCTGTGCCACATATCTAGCATGGACCTGGACCTCCAGCAGGCCCTGGGGACCCACATACTCCCCTGCTCTACTCCCCCACTAGCTTTCCTTTCTTGCAGTTATGATCCAGCGCATATCCAGCATGGACCTTGACCTCCAGCAGGCCCCGTGAACCCACATTACACCCCCCCCTCCTGCAGTTACCCTGTACCACGTATCTAGCATGGACCTGGACCTCCAGCAGGCCCCGGGGACCCACACTTAAGCCCCCTCCCACTAACAAAGCAGAACACCACTGGCAAAATCCTCGTGCCCCTGGTACTCCAGAAAGCACATTGAAATGTGCCCCTGGTACACTGCGCAGAAGAACTGCCACACACGCACACACGCACGCACGCACGCACGCACGCACTGCTTGTGCCTATGGTACGACAACTTTTCTCGTGCCTATGGTACGACAACTTTTCTCGTGCCTATGGTACAACAATTTTTCTCGTGCCTATGGTACAACAACTTTTTGCCGTGCCCCTGGTACACCGCTCAGTAGCACTTTGCCACACACACACTCCTCGTACCTATGGTACGACAGCTTTTCTCTTGCCTATGGTACAACAACTTTTCTCGTGCCTATGGTACAACAACTTTTCGCCGTGCCCCTGGTACACCGCTCAGTAGCACTTTGCCACACACACACTCCTCGTACCTATGGTACGACAACTTTTCTCGTGCCTATGGTACGACAACTTTTCTCGTGCCTATGGTACAACAACTTTTCGCCGTGCCTATGGTACAACAACTTTCCTCCGTGCCCCTGGTACGACAGCTTTTCTCGTGCCTATGGTACAACAACTTTTCTCGTGCCTATGGTACAACAACTTTTCGCCGTGCCCCTGGTACACCGCTCAGTAGCACTTTGCCACACAAACTCTCCTCGTGCCTATGGTACGACAACTTTTCTCGTGCCTATGGTACAACAACTTTCCTCCGTGCCCCTGGTACGACAGCTTTTCTCGTGCCTATGGTACAACAACTTTTCTCGTGCCTATGGTACAACAACTTTCCTCCGTGCCCCTGGTACGACAGCTTTTCTCGTGCCTATGGTACAACAACTTTTCTCGTGCCTATGGTACAACAACTTTTCGCCGTGCCCCTGGTACACCGCTCAGTAGCACTTTGCCACACACACACACCACTCGTGCCTATGGTACGACAACTTTTCTCGTGCCTATGGTACAACAACCTTTCCCCGTGCCCCTGGTACACTGCGCAGAAACTCTTTGCCACACACACACACACCACTCGTGCCTATGGTACGACAACAGGCCCCGGGGACCTACATCGCACCTTGCTCTTGCCTCCCTTACAGCTGAAAAAGGTCCATGCCTGTGCCCTGGCCCTGCTGAAATTCCCTCTCCATTTAGCCGAGGCAGTGAGTCGGCCTCCTGTCTCCCTTTACGGTCGAAAAAGATGTGCTCCTGGGCGCGCTGGCCCTGCTGCTACTCACATCGGGCATGGACCTGGACCTCCAGCAGGCCCCGGGGACCTACATCGCACCTTGCTCTTGCCTCCCTTACAGCTGAAAAAGGTCCATGCCTGTGCCCTGGCCCTGCTGAAATTCCCTCTCCATTTAGCCGAGGCAGTGAGTCGGCCTCCTGTCTCCCTTTACGGTCGAAAAAGATGTGCTCCTGGGCGCGCTGGCCCTGCTGCTACTCACATCGGGCATGGACCTGGACCTCCAGCAGGCCCCGGGGACCTACATCGCACCTTGCTCTTGCCTCCCTTACAGCTGAAAAAGGTCCATGCCTGTGCACTGGCCCTGCTGAAATTCCCTCTCCATTTAGCCGAGGCAGTGAGTCGGCCTCCTGTCTCCCTTTACGGTCGAAAAAGATGTGCTCCTGGGCGCGCTGGCCCTGCTGCTACTCACATCGGGCATGGACCTGGACCTCCAGCAGGCCCC
>NC_140569.1:38039459-38084459 GCF_057381845.1 Rhamphochromis longiceps | reverse complement strand
GGTTTTTTTCTGCATTTTCTTAGCTTTTTCTGTGCTTTTTTCTGTTTTTCTCAACCCTGCTTGGGGAGTTCTATTTTCCTGTTTGTCTCAACCCTACTTGGGGAGCTTTTCTTTCATGTGCTTTCTTCTTAGCTTTCTCTGTACTTTTTTCTTAGTTTTTCTCTATTTTTCTTCTCTGTGTACCCTTTGTGACTCTCTTGTCATCTATTTCCATATTTCCTTTTTATTCTCTTGTTTTTATTCATGGCACCCCCTATTCCTTAGTCCACTCTTTCTTTCATCTTTATATTTCTGGCACCCCCATCTTTAGTAACCACTCTATTTAGGCTTCTTTTTCTGTTTTTCTGTTTTTCCATTTTTTAGGCTTTTTTTCTGTTTTTCTGGGGGGTGGGGGGGAGGGAGGGGGGATAGGTTAGGATTAGGGTAGGAGATATGGGCAGGGGCATCACCCACTCCACCGGGACCTGGCTGGTTAGGGTGTGGAAAAGGAAACAGGGTCCCAGCAATTGCTGGTCCCCTGTTGGTGCACTCTCACTCGACTGGAGTGGGCATTGATGCCCCCTGATCAAAAAATTACCCATCTTGGGTTATAGTTGCTAGCTGTTTGTGATTGAGCCCGTCGCGACGTTTCGGCGTTGTTTCGCCTTCATCAGGCTGGGCTCAATGATGTAGGGACTGTCTTGTCCTCTATTTATATGTTTCCCTTAACTTAGGTTTTCTTTGTGACTTTCTTGTCTTCTATTTCTCTGTTTCTTCTTACTTAGGTTTTTTTCTGCATTTTCTTAGCTTTTTCTGTGCTTTTTTCTGTTTTTCTCAACCCTGCTTGGGGAGTTCTATTTTCCTGTTTGTCTCAACCCTACTTGGGGAGCTTTTCTTTCATGTGCTTTCTTCTTAGCTTTCTCTGTACTTTTTTCTTAGTTTTTCTCTATTTTTCTTCTCTGTGTACCCTTTGTGACTCTCTTGTCATCTATTTCCATATTTCCTTTTTATTCTCTTGTTTTTATTCATGGCACCCCCTATTCCTTAGTCCACTCTTTCTTTCATCTTTATATTTCTGGCACCCCCATCTTTAGTAACCACTCTATTTAGGCTTCTTTTTCTGTTTTTCTGTTTTTCCATTTTTTAGGCTTTTTTTCTGTTTTTCTGGGGGGTGGGGGGGAGGGAGGGGGGATAGGTTAGGATTAGGGTAGGAGATATGGGCAGGGGCATCACCCACTCCACCGGGACCTGGCTGGTTAGGGTGTGGAAAAGGAAACAGGGTCCCAGCAATTGCTGGTCCCCTGTTGGTGCACTCTCACTCGACTGGAGTGGGCATTGATGCCCCCTGATCAAAAAATTACCCATCTTGGGTTATAGTTGCTAGCTGTTTGTGATTGAGCCCGTCGCGACGTTTCGGCGTTGTTTCGCCTTCATCAGGCTGGGCTCAATGATGTAGGGACTGTCTTGTCCTCTATTTATATGTTTCCCTTAACTTAGGTTTTCTTTGTGACTTTCTTGTCTTCTATTTCTCTGTTTCTTCTTACTTAGGTTTTTTTCTGCATTTTCTTAGCTTTTTCTGTGCTTTTTTCTGTTTTTCTCAACCCTGCTTGGGGAGTTCTATTTTCCTGTTTGTCTCAACCCTACTTGGGGAGCTTTTCTTTCATGTGCTTTCTTCTTAGCTTTCTCTGTACTTTTTTCTTAGTTTTTCTCTATTTTTCTTCTCTGTGTACCCTTTGTGACTCTCTTGTCATCTATTTCCATATTTCCTTTTTATTCTCTTGTTTTTATTCATGGCACCCCCTATTCCTTAGTCCACTCTTTCTTTCATCTTTATATTTCTGGCACCCCCATCTTTAGTAACCACTCTATTTAGGCTTCTTTTTCTGTTTTTCTGTTTTTCCATTTTTTAGGCTTTTTTTCTGTTTTTCTGGGGGGTGGGGGGGAGGGAGGGGGGATAGGTTAGGATTAGGGTAGGAGATATGGGCAGGGGCATCACCCACTCCACCGGGACCTGGCTGGTTAGGGTGTGGAAAAGGAAACAGGGTCCCAGCAATTGCTGGTCCCCTGTTGGTGCACTCTCACTCGACTGGAGTGGGCATTGATGCCCCCTGATCAAAAAATTACCCATCTTGGGTTATAGTTGCTAGCTGTTTGTGATTGAGCCCGTCGCGACGTTTCGGCGTTGTTTCGCCTTCATCAGGCTGGGCTCAATGATGTAGGGACTGTCTTGTCCTCTATTTATATGTTTCCCTTAACTTAGGTTTTCTTTGTGACTTTCTTGTCTTCTATTTCTCTGTTTCTTCTTACTTAGGTTTTTTTCTGCATTTTCTTAGCTTTTTCTGTGCTTTTTTCTGTTTTTCTCAACCCTGCTTGGGGAGTTCTATTTTCCTGTTTGTCTCAACCCTACTTGGGGAGCTTTTCTTTCATGTGCTTTCTTCTTAGCTTTCTCTGTACTTTTTTCTTAGTTTTTCTCTATTTTTCTTCTCTGTGTACCCTTTGTGACTCTCTTGTCATCTATTTCCATATTTCCTTTTTATTCTCTTGTTTTTATTCATGGCACCCCCTATTCCTTAGTCCACTCTTTCTTTCATCTTTATATTTCTGGCACCCCCATCTTTAGTAACCACTCTATTTAGGCTTCTTTTTCTGTTTTTCTGTTTTTCCATTTTTTAGGCTTTTTTTCTGTTTTTCTGGGGGGTGGGGGGGAGGGAGGGGGGATAGGTTAGGATTAGGGTAGGAGATATGGGCAGGGGCATCACCCACTCCACCGGGACCTGGCTGGTTAGGGTGTGGAAAAGGAAACAGGGTCCCAGCAATTGCTGGTCCCCTGTTGGTGCACTCTCACTCGACTGGAGTGGGCATTGATGCCCCCTGATCAAAAAATTACCCATCTTGGGTTATAGTTGCTAGCTGTTTGTGATTGAGCCCGTCGCGACGTTTCGGCGTTGTTTCGCCTTCATCAGGCTGGGCTCAATGATGTAGGGACTGTCTTGTCCTCTATTTATATGTTTCCCTTAACTTAGGTTTTCTTTGTGACTTTCTTGTCTTCTATTTCTCTGTTTCTTCTTACTTAGGTTTTTTTCTGCATTTTCTTAGCTTTTTCTGTGCTTTTTTCTGTTTTTCTCAACCCTGCTTGGGGAGTTCTATTTTCCTGTTTGTCTCAACCCTACTTGGGGAGCTTTTCTTTCATGTGCTTTCTTCTTAGCTTTCTCTGTACTTTTTTCTTAGTTTTTCTCTATTTTTCTTCTCTGTGTACCCTTTGTGACTCTCTTGTCATCTATTTCCATATTTCCTTTTTATTCTCTTGTTTTTATTCATGGCACCCCCTATTCCTTAGTCCACTCTTTCTTTCATCTTTATATTTCTGGCACCCCCATCTTTAGTAACCACTCTATTTAGGCTTCTTTTTCTGTTTTTCTGTTTTTCCATTTTTTAGGCTTTTTTTCTGTTTTTCTGGGGGGTGGGGGGGAGGGAGGGGGGATAGGTTAGGATTAGGGTAGGAGATATGGGCAGGGGCATCACCCACTCCACCGGGACCTGGCTGGTTAGGGTGTGGAAAAGGAAACAGGGTCCCAGCAATTGCTGGTCCCCTGTTGGTGCACTCTCACTCGACTGGAGTGGGCATTGATGCCCCCTGATCAAAAAATTACCCATCTTGGGTTATAGTTGCTAGCTGTTTGTGATTGAGCCCGTCGCGACGTTTCGGCGTTGTTTCGCCTTCATCAGGCTGGGCTCAATGATGTAGGGACTGTCTTGTCCTCTATTTATATGTTTCCCTTAACTTAGGTTTTCTTTGTGACTTTCTTGTCTTCTATTTCTCTGTTTCTTCTTACTTAGGTTTTTTTCTGCATTTTCTTAGCTTTTTCTGTGCTTTTTTCTGTTTTTCTCAACCCTGCTTGGGGAGTTCTATTTTCCTGTTTGTCTCAACCCTACTTGGGGAGCTTTTCTTTCATGTGCTTTCTTCTTAGCTTTCTCTGTACTTTTTTCTTAGTTTTTCTCTATTTTTCTTCTCTGTGTACCCTTTGTGACTCTCTTGTCATCTATTTCCATATTTCCTTTTTATTCTCTTGTTTTTATTCATGGCACCCCCTATTCCTTAGTCCACTCTTTCTTTCATCTTTATATTTCTGGCACCCCCATCTTTAGTAACCACTCTATTTAGGCTTCTTTTTCTGTTTTTCTGTTTTTCCATTTTTTAGGCTTTTTTTCTGTTTTTCTGGGGGGTGGGGGGGAGGGAGGGGGGATAGGTTAGGATTAGGGTAGGAGATATGGGCAGGGGCATCACCCACTCCACCGGGACCTGGCTGGTTAGGGTGTGGAAAAGGAAACAGGGTCCCAGCAATTGCTGGTCCCCTGTTGGTGCACTCTCACTCGACTGGAGTGGGCATTGATGCCCCCTGATCAAAAAATTACCCATCTTGGGTTATAGTTGCTAGCTGTTTGTGATTGAGCCCGTCGCGACGTTTCGGCGTTGTTTCGCCTTCATCAGGCTGGGCTCAATGATGTAGGGACTGTCTTGTCCTCTATTTATATGTTTCCCTTAACTTAGGTTTTCTTTGTGACTTTCTTGTCTTCTATTTCTCTGTTTCTTCTTACTTAGGTTTTTTTCTGCATTTTCTTAGCTTTTTCTGTGCTTTTTTCTGTTTTTCTCAACCCTGCTTGGGGAGTTCTATTTTCCTGTTTGTCTCAACCCTACTTGGGGAGCTTTTCTTTCATGTGCTTTCTTCTTAGCTTTCTCTGTACTTTTTTCTTAGTTTTTCTCTATTTTTCTTCTCTGTGTACCCTTTGTGACTCTCTTGTCATCTATTTCCATATTTCCTTTTTATTCTCTTGTTTTTATTCATGGCACCCCCTATTCCTTAGTCCACTCTTTCTTTCATCTTTATATTTCTGGCACCCCCATCTTTAGTAACCACTCTATTTAGGCTTCTTTTTCTGTTTTTCTGTTTTTCCATTTTTTAGGCTTTTTTTCTGTTTTTCTGGGGGGTGGGGGGGAGGGAGGGGGGATAGGTTAGGATTAGGGTAGGAGATATGGGCAGGGGCATCACCCACTCCACCGGGACCTGGCTGGTTAGGGTGTGGAAAAGGAAACAGGGTCCCAGCAATTGCTGGTCCCCTGTTGGTGCACTCTCACTCGACTGGAGTGGGCATTGATGCCCCCTGATCAAAAAATTACCCATCTTGGGTTATAGTTGCTAGCTGTTTGTGATTGAGCCCGTCGCGACGTTTCGGCGTTGTTTCGCCTTCATCAGGCTGGGCTCAATGATGTAGGGACTGTCTTGTCCTCTATTTATATGTTTCCCTTAACTTAGGTTTTCTTTGTGACTTTCTTGTCTTCTATTTCTCTGTTTCTTCTTACTTAGGTTTTTTTCTGCATTTTCTTAGCTTTTTCTGTGCTTTTTTCTGTTTTTCTCAACCCTGCTTGGGGAGTTCTATTTTCCTGTTTGTCTCAACCCTACTTGGGGAGCTTTTCTTTCATGTGCTTTCTTCTTAGCTTTCTCTGTACTTTTTTCTTAGTTTTTCTCTATTTTTCTTCTCTGTGTACCCTTTGTGACTCTCTTGTCATCTATTTCCATATTTCCTTTTTATTCTCTTGTTTTTATTCATGGCACCCCCTATTCCTTAGTCCACTCTTTCTTTCATCTTTATATTTCTGGCACCCCCATCTTTAGTAACCACTCTATTTAGGCTTCTTTTTCTGTTTTTCTGTTTTTCCATTTTTTAGGCTTTTTTTCTGTTTTTCTGGGGGGTGGGGGGGAGGGAGGGGGGATAGGTTAGGATTAGGGTAGGAGATATGGGCAGGGGCATCACCCACTCCACCGGGACCTGGCTGGTTAGGGTGTGGAAAAGGAAACAGGGTCCCAGCAATTGCTGGTCCCCTGTTGGTGCACTCTCACTCGACTGGAGTGGGCATTGATGCCCCCTGATCAAAAAATTACCCATCTTGGGTTATAGTTGCTAGCTGTTTGTGATTGAGCCCGTCGCGACGTTTCGGCGTTGTTTCGCCTTCATCAGGCTGGGCTCAATGATGTAGGGACTGTCTTGTCCTCTATTTATATGTTTCCCTTAACTTAGGTTTTCTTTGTGACTTTCTTGTCTTCTATTTCTCTGTTTCTTCTTACTTAGGTTTTTTTCTGCATTTTCTTAGCTTTTTCTGTGCTTTTTTCTGTTTTTCTCAACCCTGCTTGGGGAGTTCTATTTTCCTGTTTGTCTCAACCCTACTTGGGGAGCTTTTCTTTCATGTGCTTTCTTCTTAGCTTTCTCTGTACTTTTTTCTTAGTTTTTCTCTATTTTTCTTCTCTGTGTACCCTTTGTGACTCTCTTGTCATCTATTTCCATATTTCCTTTTTATTCTCTTGTTTTTATTCATGGCACCCCCTATTCCTTAGTCCACTCTTTCTTTCATCTTTATATTTCTGGCACCCCCATCTTTAGTAACCACTCTATTTAGGCTTCTTTTTCTGTTTTTCTGTTTTTCCATTTTTTAGGCTTTTTTTCTGTTTTTCTGGGGGGTGGGGGGGAGGGAGGGGGGATAGGTTAGGATTAGGGTAGGAGATATGGGCAGGGGCATCACCCACTCCACCGGGACCTGGCTGGTTAGGGTGTGGAAAAGGAAACAGGGTCCCAGCAATTGCTGGTCCCCTGTTGGTGCACTCTCACTCGACTGGAGTGGGCATTGATGCCCCCTGATCAAAAAATTACCCATCTTGGGTTATAGTTGCTAGCTGTTTGTGATTGAGCCCGTCGCGACGTTTCGGCGTTGTTTCGCCTTCATCAGGCTGGGCTCAATGATGTAGGGACTGTCTTGTCCTCTATTTATATGTTTCCCTTAACTTAGGTTTTCTTTGTGACTTTCTTGTCTTCTATTTCTCTGTTTCTTCTTACTTAGGTTTTTTTCTGCATTTTCTTAGCTTTTTCTGTGCTTTTTTCTGTTTTTCTCAACCCTGCTTGGGGAGTTCTATTTTCCTGTTTGTCTCAACCCTACTTGGGGAGCTTTTCTTTCATGTGCTTTCTTCTTAGCTTTCTCTGTACTTTTTTCTTAGTTTTTCTCTATTTTTCTTCTCTGTGTACCCTTTGTGACTCTCTTGTCATCTATTTCCATATTTCCTTTTTATTCTCTTGTTTTTATTCATGGCACCCCCTATTCCTTAGTCCACTCTTTCTTTCATCTTTATATTTCTGGCACCCCCATCTTTAGTAACCACTCTATTTAGGCTTCTTTTTCTGTTTTTCTGTTTTTCCATTTTTTAGGCTTTTTTTCTGTTTTTCTGGGGGGTGGGGGGGAGGGAGGGGGGATAGGTTAGGATTAGGGTAGGAGATATGGGCAGGGGCATCACCCACTCCACCGGGACCTGGCTGGTTAGGGTGTGGAAAAGGAAACAGGGTCCCAGCAATTGCTGGTCCCCTGTTGGTGCACTCTCACTCGACTGGAGTGGGCATTGATGCCCCCTGATCAAAAAATTACCCATCTTGGGTTATAGTTGCTAGCTGTTTGTGATTGAGCCCGTCGCGACGTTTCGGCGTTGTTTCGCCTTCATCAGGCTGGGCTCAATGATGTAGGGACTGTCTTGTCCTCTATTTATATGTTTCCCTTAACTTAGGTTTTCTTTGTGACTTTCTTGTCTTCTATTTCTCTGTTTCTTCTTACTTAGGTTTTTTTCTGCATTTTCTTAGCTTTTTCTGTGCTTTTTTCTGTTTTTCTCAACCCTGCTTGGGGAGTTCTATTTTCCTGTTTGTCTCAACCCTACTTGGGGAGCTTTTCTTTCATGTGCTTTCTTCTTAGCTTTCTCTGTACTTTTTTCTTAGTTTTTCTCTATTTTTCTTCTCTGTGTACCCTTTGTGACTCTCTTGTCATCTATTTCCATATTTCCTTTTTATTCTCTTGTTTTTATTCATGGCACCCCCTATTCCTTAGTCCACTCTTTCTTTCATCTTTATATTTCTGGCACCCCCATCTTTAGTAACCACTCTATTTAGGCTTCTTTTTCTGTTTTTCTGTTTTTCCATTTTTTAGGCTTTTTTTCTGTTTTTCTGGGGGGTGGGGGGGAGGGAGGGGGGATAGGTTAGGATTAGGGTAGGAGATATGGGCAGGGGCATCACCCACTCCACCGGGACCTGGCTGGTTAGGGTGTGGAAAAGGAAACAGGGTCCCAGCAATTGCTGGTCCCCTGTTGGTGCACTCTCACTCGACTGGAGTGGGCATTGATGCCCCCTGATCAAAAAATTACCCATCTTGGGTTATAGTTGCTAGCTGTTTGTGATTGAGCCCGTCGCGACGTTTCGGCGTTGTTTCGCCTTCATCAGGCTGGGCTCAATGATGTAGGGACTGTCTTGTCCTCTATTTATATGTTTCCCTTAACTTAGGTTTTCTTTGTGACTTTCTTGTCTTCTATTTCTCTGTTTCTTCTTACTTAGGTTTTTTTCTGCATTTTCTTAGCTTTTTCTGTGCTTTTTTCTGTTTTTCTCAACCCTGCTTGGGGAGTTCTATTTTCCTGTTTGTCTCAACCCTACTTGGGGAGCTTTTCTTTCATGTGCTTTCTTCTTAGCTTTCTCTGTACTTTTTTCTTAGTTTTTCTCTATTTTTCTTCTCTGTGTACCCTTTGTGACTCTCTTGTCATCTATTTCCATATTTCCTTTTTATTCTCTTGTTTTTATTCATGGCACCCCCTATTCCTTAGTCCACTCTTTCTTTCATCTTTATATTTCTGGCACCCCCATCTTTAGTAACCACTCTATTTAGGCTTCTTTTTCTGTTTTTCTGTTTTTCCATTTTTTAGGCTTTTTTTCTGTTTTTCTGGGGGGTGGGGGGGAGGGAGGGGGGATAGGTTAGGATTAGGGTAGGAGATATGGGCAGGGGCATCACCCACTCCACCGGGACCTGGCTGGTTAGGGTGTGGAAAAGGAAACAGGGTCCCAGCAATTGCTGGTCCCCTGTTGGTGCACTCTCACTCGACTGGAGTGGGCATTGATGCCCCCTGATCAAAAAATTACCCATCTTGGGTTATAGTTGCTAGCTGTTTGTGATTGAGCCCGTCGCGACGTTTCGGCGTTGTTTCGCCTTCATCAGGCTGGGCTCAATGATGTAGGGACTGTCTTGTCCTCTATTTATATGTTTCCCTTAACTTAGGTTTTCTTTGTGACTTTCTTGTCTTCTATTTCTCTGTTTCTTCTTACTTAGGTTTTTTTCTGCATTTTCTTAGCTTTTTCTGTGCTTTTTTCTGTTTTTCTCAACCCTGCTTGGGGAGTTCTATTTTCCTGTTTGTCTCAACCCTACTTGGGGAGCTTTTCTTTCATGTGCTTTCTTCTTAGCTTTCTCTGTACTTTTTTCTTAGTTTTTCTCTATTTTTCTTCTCTGTGTACCCTTTGTGACTCTCTTGTCATCTATTTCCATATTTCCTTTTTATTCTCTTGTTTTTATTCATGGCACCCCCTATTCCTTAGTCCACTCTTTCTTTCATCTTTATATTTCTGGCACCCCCATCTTTAGTAACCACTCTATTTAGGCTTCTTTTTCTGTTTTTCTGTTTTTCCATTTTTTAGGCTTTTTTTCTGTTTTTCTGGGGGGTGGGGGGGAGGGAGGGGGGATAGGTTAGGATTAGGGTAGGAGATATGGGCAGGGGCATCACCCACTCCACCGGGACCTGGCTGGTTAGGGTGTGGAAAAGGAAACAGGGTCCCAGCAATTGCTGGTCCCCTGTTGGTGCACTCTCACTCGACTGGAGTGGGCATTGATGCCCCCTGATCAAAAAATTACCCATCTTGGGTTATAGTTGCTAGCTGTTTGTGATTGAGCCCGTCGCGACGTTTCGGCGTTGTTTCGCCTTCATCAGGCTGGGCTCAATGATGTAGGGACTGTCTTGTCCTCTATTTATATGTTTCCCTTAACTTAGGTTTTCTTTGTGACTTTCTTGTCTTCTATTTCTCTGTTTCTTCTTACTTAGGTTTTTTTCTGCATTTTCTTAGCTTTTTCTGTGCTTTTTTCTGTTTTTCTCAACCCTGCTTGGGTAAAAGGGTTAGGGGTTGGGTAAAGACCAGGCCCGGCATTGCCGGAACCTGAATGCACGGTCCATCAATGGGATTGGCAACGGTGCCCCCTGTTCAAAAAATTACCCTTAGCGGGTGTAGTGCACTGCCGTTGGGCCATCGCGACGTTTCGGCTGGGTGCAGCCTTCTTCAGGCTGGCCCAACGTCTTTCTGTTCTCTATGTTGCCACTCAGGGCCTTTTATACTGGGCTGTCTCCGCCCCTTTTGTTTTTCTTGAGATTTCTTTTTCTAAGTTTTTTCTGTTTCTCAACTTTTACGTGATTCTCCCTTTCTCTATCTTTCTTTATGTTTTATCTTTCAACCTCAACCCTTGTTTACTTGTGTTTTTCTATATTTTCTTCTTTCTGTTTACATGGCACCCCCTGCATTGTAGACATCCCGTCCTGTGTTCTTTATATTTTCTTTAATGGCACCCCCTTCCTTTATATCCATTCCATTTTTTCTGTTGTGTCACTTATTCCTTCTTTGTTTATCTTATCTTTCTTTGTGTCTTTTACGTGACTTTTTCTTATCTTTCTTTGTGTCCTTTACGTGACTTTCTTAGTTTCTCTTTTCTTTGTTTGTGTCACTTTTTCCCTCTTTGTTTGTCTTATCTTTCTTTGTGTCTTTTACGTGACTTTCTTCTTCCTTTTCTCAGGCTTTATGTGTCTTTTACGTGACTTTTTCTTATCTTTCTTTGTGTCCTTTACGTGACTTTCTTAGTTTCTCTTTTCTTTGTTTGTGTCACTTTTACCCTCTTTGTTTGTCTTATCTTTCTTTGTGTCTTTTACGTGACTTTCTTCTTCCTTTTCTTAGGTTTTATATTTTTCCTTAGGTGAGGGATAAGAGGGGGGAGGAGGGGAGGGGGGTCAAAGGGGTTAGGGTTAGGGAAAGTTAGTGGGTGGGGGGATTCCCATTCTTAGGGAGGGAGTGATTAGGCAGGGGCACCACCAATCCCATGAGGCACAGGCTGGTTAGGTGTTGGGTAAAGACCAGGCCCGGCATTGCCGGAACCTGAATGCACGGTCCATCAATGGGATTGGCAACGGTGCCCCCTGTTCAAAAAATTACCCTTAGCGGGTGTAGTGCACTGCCGTTGGGCCATCGCGACGTTTCGGCTGGGTGCAGCCTTCTTCAGGCTGGCCCAACGTCTTTCTGTTCTCTATGTTGCCACTCAGGGCCTTTTATACTGGGCTGTCTCCGCCCCTTTTGTTTTTCTTGAGATTTCTTTTTCTAAGTTTTTTCTGTTTCTCAACTTTTACGTGATTCTCCCTTTCTCTATCTTTCTTTATGTTTTATCTTTCAACCTCAACCCTTGTTTACTTGTGTTTTTCTATATTTTCTTCTTTCTGTTTACATGGCACCCCCTGCATTGTAGACATCCCGTCCTGTGTTCTTTATATTTTCTTTAATGGCACCCCCTTCCTTTATATCCATTCCATTTTTTCTGTTGTGTCACTTATTCCTTCTTTGTTTATCTTATCTTTCTTTGTGTCTTTTACGTGACTTTTTCTTATCTTTCTTTGTGTCCTTTACGTGACTTTCTTAGTTTCTCTTTTCTTTGTTTGTGTCACTTTTTCCCTCTTTGTTTGTCTTATCTTTCTTTGTGTCTTTTACGTGACTTTCTTCTTCCTTTTCTCAGGCTTTATGTGTCTTTTACGTGACTTTTTCTTATCTTTCTTTGTGTCCTTTACGTGACTTTCTTAGTTTCTCTTTTCTTTGTTTGTGTCACTTTTACCCTCTTTGTTTGTCTTATCTTTCTTTGTGTCTTTTACGTGACTTTCTTCTTCCTTTTCTTAGGTTTTATATTTTTCCTTAGGTGAGGGATAAGAGGGGGGAGGAGGGGAGGGGGGTCAAAGGGGTTAGGGTTAGGGAAAGTTAGTGGGTGGGGGGATTCCCATTCTTAGGGAGGGAGTGATTAGGCAGGGGCACCACCAATCCCATGAGGCACAGGCTGGTTAGGTGTTGGGTAAAGACCAGGCCCGGCATTGCCGGAACCTGAATGCACGGTCCATCAATGGGATTGGCAACGGTGCCCCCTGTTCAAAAAATTACCCTTAGCGGGTGTAGTGCACTGCCGTTGGGCCATCGCGACGTTTCGGCTGGGTGCAGCCTTCTTCAGGCTGGCCCAACGTCTTTCTGTTCTCTATGTTGCCACTCAGGGCCTTTTATACTGGGCTGTCTCCGCCCCTTTTGTTTTTCTTGAGATTTCTTTTTCTAAGTTTTTTCTGTTTCTCAACTTTTACGTGATTCTCCCTTTCTCTATCTTTCTTTATGTTTTATCTTTCAACCTCAACCCTTGTTTACTTGTGTTTTTCTATATTTTCTTCTTTCTGTTTACATGGCACCCCCTGCATTGTAGACATCCCGTCCTGTGTTCTTTATATTTTCTTTAATGGCACCCCCTTCCTTTATATCCATTCCATTTTTTCTGTTGTGTCACTTATTCCTTCTTTGTTTATCTTATCTTTCTTTGTGTCTTTTACGTGACTTTTTCTTATCTTTCTTTGTGTCCTTTACGTGACTTTCTTAGTTTCTCTTTTCTTTGTTTGTGTCACTTTTTCCCTCTTTGTTTGTCTTATCTTTCTTTGTGTCTTTTACGTGACTTTCTTCTTCCTTTTCTCAGGCTTTATGTGTCTTTTACGTGACTTTTTCTTATCTTTCTTTGTGTCCTTTACGTGACTTTCTTAGTTTCTCTTTTCTTTGTTTGTGTCACTTTTACCCTCTTTGTTTGTCTTATCTTTCTTTGTGTCTTTTACGTGACTTTCTTCTTCCTTTTCTTAGGTTTTATATTTTTCCTTAGGTGAGGGATAAGAGGGGGGAGGAGGGGAGGGGGGTCAAAGGGGTTAGGGTTAGGGAAAGTTAGTGGGTGGGGGGATTCCCATTCTTAGGGAGGGAGTGATTAGGCAGGGGCACCACCAATCCCATGAGGCACAGGCTGGTTAGGTGTTGGGTAAAGACCAGGCCCGGCATTGCCGGAACCTGAATGCACGGTCCATCAATGGGATTGGCAACGGTGCCCCCTGTTCAAAAAATTACCCTTAGCGGGTGTAGTGCACTGCCGTTGGGCCATCGCGACGTTTCGGCTGGGTGCAGCCTTCTTCAGGCTGGCCCAACGTCTTTCTGTTCTCTATGTTGCCACTCAGGGCCTTTTATACTGGGCTGTCTCCGCCCCTTTTGTTTTTCTTGAGATTTCTTTTTCTAAGTTTTTTCTGTTTCTCAACTTTTACGTGATTCTCCCTTTCTCTATCTTTCTTTATGTTTTATCTTTCAACCTCAACCCTTGTTTACTTGTGTTTTTCTATATTTTCTTCTTTCTGTTTACATGGCACCCCCTGCATTGTAGACATCCCGTCCTGTGTTCTTTATATTTTCTTTAATGGCACCCCCTTCCTTTATATCCATTCCATTTTTTCTGTTGTGTCACTTATTCCTTCTTTGTTTATCTTATCTTTCTTTGTGTCTTTTACGTGACTTTTTCTTATCTTTCTTTGTGTCCTTTACGTGACTTTCTTAGTTTCTCTTTTCTTTGTTTGTGTCACTTTTTCCCTCTTTGTTTGTCTTATCTTTCTTTGTGTCTTTTACGTGACTTTCTTCTTCCTTTTCTCAGGCTTTATGTGTCTTTTACGTGACTTTTTCTTATCTTTCTTTGTGTCCTTTACGTGACTTTCTTAGTTTCTCTTTTCTTTGTTTGTGTCACTTTTACCCTCTTTGTTTGTCTTATCTTTCTTTGTGTCTTTTACGTGACTTTCTTCTTCCTTTTCTTAGGTTTTATATTTTTCCTTAGGTGAGGGATAAGAGGGGGGAGGAGGGGAGGGGGGTCAAAGGGGTTAGGGTTAGGGAAAGTTAGTGGGTGGGGGGATTCCCATTCTTAGGGAGGGAGTGATTAGGCAGGGGCACCACCAATCCCATGAGGCACAGGCTGGTTAGGTGTTGGGTAAAGACCAGGCCCGGCATTGCCGGAACCTGAATGCACGGTCCATCAATGGGATTGGCAACGGTGCCCCCTGTTCAAAAAATTACCCTTAGCGGGTGTAGTGCACTGCCGTTGGGCCATCGCGACGTTTCGGCTGGGTGCAGCCTTCTTCAGGCTGGCCCAACGTCTTTCTGTTCTCTATGTTGCCACTCAGGGCCTTTTATACTGGGCTGTCTCCGCCCCTTTTGTTTTTCTTGAGATTTCTTTTTCTAAGTTTTTTCTGTTTCTCAACTTTTACGTGATTCTCCCTTTCTCTATCTTTCTTTATGTTTTATCTTTCAACCTCAACCCTTGTTTACTTGTGTTTTTCTATATTTTCTTCTTTCTGTTTACATGGCACCCCCTGCATTGTAGACATCCCGTCCTGTGTTCTTTATATTTTCTTTAATGGCACCCCCTTCCTTTATATCCATTCCATTTTTTCTGTTGTGTCACTTATTCCTTCTTTGTTTATCTTATCTTTCTTTGTGTCTTTTACGTGACTTTTTCTTATCTTTCTTTGTGTCCTTTACGTGACTTTCTTAGTTTCTCTTTTCTTTGTTTGTGTCACTTTTTCCCTCTTTGTTTGTCTTATCTTTCTTTGTGTCTTTTACGTGACTTTCTTCTTCCTTTTCTCAGGCTTTATGTGTCTTTTACGTGACTTTTTCTTATCTTTCTTTGTGTCCTTTACGTGACTTTCTTAGTTTCTCTTTTCTTTGTTTGTGTCACTTTTACCCTCTTTGTTTGTCTTATCTTTCTTTGTGTCTTTTACGTGACTTTCTTCTTCCTTTTCTTAGGTTTTATATTTTTCCTTAGGTGAGGGATAAGAGGGGGGAGGAGGGGAGGGGGGTCAAAGGGGTTAGGGTTAGGGAAAGTTAGTGGGTGGGGGGATTCCCATTCTTAGGGAGGGAGTGATTAGGCAGGGGCACCACCAATCCCATGAGGCACAGGCTGGTTAGGTGTTGGGTAAAGACCAGGCCCGGCATTGCCGGAACCTGAATGCACGGTCCATCAATGGGATTGGCAACGGTGCCCCCTGTTCAAAAAATTACCCTTAGCGGGTGTAGTGCACTGCCGTTGGGCCATCGCGACGTTTCGGCTGGGTGCAGCCTTCTTCAGGCTGGCCCAACGTCTTTCTGTTCTCTATGTTGCCACTCAGGGCCTTTTATACTGGGCTGTCTCCGCCCCTTTTGTTTTTCTTGAGATTTCTTTTTCTAAGTTTTTTCTGTTTCTCAACTTTTACGTGATTCTCCCTTTCTCTATCTTTCTTTATGTTTTATCTTTCAACCTCAACCCTTGTTTACTTGTGTTTTTCTATATTTTCTTCTTTCTGTTTACATGGCACCCCCTGCATTGTAGACATCCCGTCCTGTGTTCTTTATATTTTCTTTAATGGCACCCCCTTCCTTTATATCCATTCCATTTTTTCTGTTGTGTCACTTATTCCTTCTTTGTTTATCTTATCTTTCTTTGTGTCTTTTACGTGACTTTTTCTTATCTTTCTTTGTGTCCTTTACGTGACTTTCTTAGTTTCTCTTTTCTTTGTTTGTGTCACTTTTTCCCTCTTTGTTTGTCTTATCTTTCTTTGTGTCTTTTACGTGACTTTCTTCTTCCTTTTCTCAGGCTTTATGTGTCTTTTACGTGACTTTTTCTTATCTTTCTTTGTGTCCTTTACGTGACTTTCTTAGTTTCTCTTTTCTTTGTTTGTGTCACTTTTACCCTCTTTGTTTGTCTTATCTTTCTTTGTGTCTTTTACGTGACTTTCTTCTTCCTTTTCTTAGGTTTTATATTTTTCCTTAGGTGAGGGATAAGAGGGGGGAGGAGGGGAGGGGGGTCAAAGGGGTTAGGGTTAGGGAAAGTTAGTGGGTGGGGGGATTCCCATTCTTAGGGAGGGAGTGATTAGGCAGGGGCACCACCAATCCCATGAGGCACAGGCTGGTTAGGTGTTGGGTAAAGACCAGGCCCGGCATTGCCGGAACCTGAATGCACGGTCCATCAATGGGATTGGCAACGGTGCCCCCTGTTCAAAAAATTACCCTTAGCGGGTGTAGTGCACTGCCGTTGGGCCATCGCGACGTTTCGGCTGGGTGCAGCCTTCTTCAGGCTGGCCCAACGTCTTTCTGTTCTCTATGTTGCCACTCAGGGCCTTTTATACTGGGCTGTCTCCGCCCCTTTTGTTTTTCTTGAGATTTCTTTTTCTAAGTTTTTTCTGTTTCTCAACTTTTACGTGATTCTCCCTTTCTCTATCTTTCTTTATGTTTTATCTTTCAACCTCAACCCTTGTTTACTTGTGTTTTTCTATATTTTCTTCTTTCTGTTTACATGGCACCCCCTGCATTGTAGACATCCCGTCCTGTGTTCTTTATATTTTCTTTAATGGCACCCCCTTCCTTTATATCCATTCCATTTTTTCTGTTGTGTCACTTATTCCTTCTTTGTTTATCTTATCTTTCTTTGTGTCTTTTACGTGACTTTTTCTTATCTTTCTTTGTGTCCTTTACGTGACTTTCTTAGTTTCTCTTTTCTTTGTTTGTGTCACTTTTTCCCTCTTTGTTTGTCTTATCTTTCTTTGTGTCTTTTACGTGACTTTCTTCTTCCTTTTCTCAGGCTTTATGTGTCTTTTACGTGACTTTTTCTTATCTTTCTTTGTGTCCTTTACGTGACTTTCTTAGTTTCTCTTTTCTTTGTTTGTGTCACTTTTACCCTCTTTGTTTGTCTTATCTTTCTTTGTGTCTTTTACGTGACTTTCTTCTTCCTTTTCTTAGGTTTTATATTTTTCCTTAGGTGAGGGATAAGAGGGGGGAGGAGGGGAGGGGGGTCAAAGGGGTTAGGGTTAGGGAAAGTTAGTGGGTGGGGGGATTCCCATTCTTAGGGAGGGAGTGATTAGGCAGGGGCACCACCAATCCCATGAGGCACAGGCTGGTTAGGTGTTGGGTAAAGACCAGGCCCGGCATTGCCGGAACCTGAATGCACGGTCCATCAATGGGATTGGCAACGGTGCCCCCTGTTCAAAAAATTACCCTTAGCGGGTGTAGTGCACTGCCGTTGGGCCATCGCGACGTTTCGGCTGGGTGCAGCCTTCTTCAGGCTGGCCCAACGTCTTTCTGTTCTCTATGTTGCCACTCAGGGCCTTTTATACTGGGCTGTCTCCGCCCCTTTTGTTTTTCTTGAGATTTCTTTTTCTAAGTTTTTTCTGTTTCTCAACTTTTACGTGATTCTCCCTTTCTCTATCTTTCTTTATGTTTTATCTTTCAACCTCAACCCTTGTTTACTTGTGTTTTTCTATATTTTCTTCTTTCTGTTTACATGGCACCCCCTGCATTGTAGACATCCCGTCCTGTGTTCTTTATATTTTCTTTAATGGCACCCCCTTCCTTTATATCCATTCCATTTTTTCTGTTGTGTCACTTATTCCTTCTTTGTTTATCTTATCTTTCTTTGTGTCTTTTACGTGACTTTTTCTTATCTTTCTTTGTGTCCTTTACGTGACTTTCTTAGTTTCTCTTTTCTTTGTTTGTGTCACTTTTTCCCTCTTTGTTTGTCTTATCTTTCTTTGTGTCTTTTACGTGACTTTCTTCTTCCTTTTCTCAGGCTTTATGTGTCTTTTACGTGACTTTTTCTTATCTTTCTTTGTGTCCTTTACGTGACTTTCTTAGTTTCTCTTTTCTTTGTTTGTGTCACTTTTACCCTCTTTGTTTGTCTTATCTTTCTTTGTGTCTTTTACGTGACTTTCTTCTTCCTTTTCTTAGGTTTTATATTTTTCCTTAGGTGAGGGATAAGAGGGGGGAGGAGGGGAGGGGGGTCAAAGGGGTTAGGGTTAGGGAAAGTTAGTGGGTGGGGGGATTCCCATTCTTAGGGAGGGAGTGATTAGGCAGGGGCACCACCAATCCCATGAGGCACAGGCTGGTTAGGTGTTGGGTAAAGACCAGGCCCGGCATTGCCGGAACCTGAATGCACGGTCCATCAATGGGATTGGCAACGGTGCCCCCTGTTCAAAAAATTACCCTTAGCGGGTGTAGTGCACTGCCGTTGGGCCATCGCGACGTTTCGGCTGGGTGCAGCCTTCTTCAGGCTGGCCCAACGTCTTTCTGTTCTCTATGTTGCCACTCAGGGCCTTTTATACTGGGCTGTCTCCGCCCCTTTTGTTTTTCTTGAGATTTCTTTTTCTAAGTTTTTTCTGTTTCTCAACTTTTACGTGATTCTCCCTTTCTCTATCTTTCTTTATGTTTTATCTTTCAACCTCAACCCTTGTTTACTTGTGTTTTTCTATATTTTCTTCTTTCTGTTTACATGGCACCCCCTGCATTGTAGACATCCCGTCCTGTGTTCTTTATATTTTCTTTAATGGCACCCCCTTCCTTTATATCCATTCCATTTTTTCTGTTGTGTCACTTATTCCTTCTTTGTTTATCTTATCTTTCTTTGTGTCTTTTACGTGACTTTTTCTTATCTTTCTTTGTGTCCTTTACGTGACTTTCTTAGTTTCTCTTTTCTTTGTTTGTGTCACTTTTTCCCTCTTTGTTTGTCTTATCTTTCTTTGTGTCTTTTACGTGACTTTCTTCTTCCTTTTCTCAGGCTTTATGTGTCTTTTACGTGACTTTTTCTTATCTTTCTTTGTGTCCTTTACGTGACTTTCTTAGTTTCTCTTTTCTTTGTTTGTGTCACTTTTACCCTCTTTGTTTGTCTTATCTTTCTTTGTGTCTTTTACGTGACTTTCTTCTTCCTTTTCTTAGGTTTTATATTTTTCCTTAGGTGAGGGATAAGAGGGGGGAGGAGGGGAGGGGGGTCAAAGGGGTTAGGGTTAGGGAAAGTTAGTGGGTGGGGGGATTCCCATTCTTAGGGAGGGAGTGATTAGGCAGGGGCACCACCAATCCCATGAGGCACAGGCTGGTTAGGTGTTGGGTAAAGACCAGGCCCGGCATTGCCGGAACCTGAATGCACGGTCCATCAATGGGATTGGCAACGGTGCCCCCTGTTCAAAAAATTACCCTTAGCGGGTGTAGTGCACTGCCGTTGGGCCATCGCGACGTTTCGGCTGGGTGCAGCCTTCTTCAGGCTGGCCCAACGTCTTTCTGTTCTCTATGTTGCCACTCAGGGCCTTTTATACTGGGCTGTCTCCGCCCCTTTTGTTTTTCTTGAGATTTCTTTTTCTAAGTTTTTTCTGTTTCTCAACTTTTACGTGATTCTCCCTTTCTCTATCTTTCTTTATGTTTTATCTTTCAACCTCAACCCTTGTTTACTTGTGTTTTTCTATATTTTCTTCTTTCTGTTTACATGGCACCCCCTGCATTGTAGACATCCCGTCCTGTGTTCTTTATATTTTCTTTAATGGCACCCCCTTCCTTTATATCCATTCCATTTTTTCTGTTGTGTCACTTATTCCTTCTTTGTTTATCTTATCTTTCTTTGTGTCTTTTACGTGACTTTTTCTTATCTTTCTTTGTGTCCTTTACGTGACTTTCTTAGTTTCTCTTTTCTTTGTTTGTGTCACTTTTTCCCTCTTTGTTTGTCTTATCTTTCTTTGTGTCTTTTACGTGACTTTCTTCTTCCTTTTCTCAGGCTTTATGTGTCTTTTACGTGACTTTTTCTTATCTTTCTTTGTGTCCTTTACGTGACTTTCTTAGTTTCTCTTTTCTTTGTTTGTGTCACTTTTACCCTCTTTGTTTGTCTTATCTTTCTTTGTGTCTTTTACGTGACTTTCTTCTTCCTTTTCTTAGGTTTTATATTTTTCCTTAGGTGAGGGATAAGAGGGGGGAGGAGGGGAGGGGGGTCAAAGGGGTTAGGGTTAGGGAAAGTTAGTGGGTGGGGGGATTCCCATTCTTAGGGAGGGAGTGATTAGGCAGGGGCACCACCAATCCCATGAGGCACAGGCTGGTTAGGTGTTGGGTAAAGACCAGGCCCGGCATTGCCGGAACCTGAATGCACGGTCCATCAATGGGATTGGCAACGGTGCCCCCTGTTCAAAAAATTACCCTTAGCGGGTGTAGTGCACTGCCGTTGGGCCATCGCGACGTTTCGGCTGGGTGCAGCCTTCTTCAGGCTGGCCCAACGTCTTTCTGTTCTCTATGTTGCCACTCAGGGCCTTTTATACTGGGCTGTCTCCGCCCCTTTTGTTTTTCTTGAGATTTCTTTTTCTAAGTTTTTTCTGTTTCTCAACTTTTACGTGATTCTCCCTTTCTCTATCTTTCTTTATGTTTTATCTTTCAACCTCAACCCTTGTTTACTTGTGTTTTTCTATATTTTCTTCTTTCTGTTTACATGGCACCCCCTGCATTGTAGACATCCCGTCCTGTGTTCTTTATATTTTCTTTAATGGCACCCCCTTCCTTTATATCCATTCCATTTTTTCTGTTGTGTCACTTATTCCTTCTTTGTTTATCTTATCTTTCTTTGTGTCTTTTACGTGACTTTTTCTTATCTTTCTTTGTGTCCTTTACGTGACTTTCTTAGTTTCTCTTTTCTTTGTTTGTGTCACTTTTTCCCTCTTTGTTTGTCTTATCTTTCTTTGTGTCTTTTACGTGACTTTCTTCTTCCTTTTCTCAGGCTTTATGTGTCTTTTACGTGACTTTTTCTTATCTTTCTTTGTGTCCTTTACGTGACTTTCTTAGTTTCTCTTTTCTTTGTTTGTGTCACTTTTACCCTCTTTGTTTGTCTTATCTTTCTTTGTGTCTTTTACGTGACTTTCTTCTTCCTTTTCTTAGGTTTTATATTTTTCCTTAGGTGAGGGATAAGAGGGGGGAGGAGGGGAGGGGGGTCAAAGGGGTTAGGGTTAGGGAAAGTTAGTGGGTGGGGGGATTCCCATTCTTAGGGAGGGAGTGATTAGGCAGGGGCACCACCAATCCCATGAGGCACAGGCTGGTTAGGTGTTGGGTAAAGACCAGGCCCGGCATTGCCGGAACCTGAATGCACGGTCCATCAATGGGATTGGCAACGGTGCCCCCTGTTCAAAAAATTACCCTTAGCGGGTGTAGTGCACTGCCGTTGGGCCATCGCGACGTTTCGGCTGGGTGCAGCCTTCTTCAGGCTGGCCCAACGTCTTTCTGTTCTCTATGTTGCCACTCAGGGCCTTTTATACTGGGCTGTCTCCGCCCCTTTTGTTTTTCTTGAGATTTCTTTTTCTAAGTTTTTTCTGTTTCTCAACTTTTACGTGATTCTCCCTTTCTCTATCTTTCTTTATGTTTTATCTTTCAACCTCAACCCTTGTTTACTTGTGTTTTTCTATATTTTCTTCTTTCTGTTTACATGGCACCCCCTGCATTGTAGACATCCCGTCCTGTGTTCTTTATATTTTCTTTAATGGCACCCCCTTCCTTTATATCCATTCCATTTTTTCTGTTGTGTCACTTATTCCTTCTTTGTTTATCTTATCTTTCTTTGTGTCTTTTACGTGACTTTTTCTTATCTTTCTTTGTGTCCTTTACGTGACTTTCTTAGTTTCTCTTTTCTTTGTTTGTGTCACTTTTTCCCTCTTTGTTTGTCTTATCTTTCTTTGTGTCTTTTACGTGACTTTCTTCTTCCTTTTCTCAGGCTTTATGTGTCTTTTACGTGACTTTTTCTTATCTTTCTTTGTGTCCTTTACGTGACTTTCTTAGTTTCTCTTTTCTTTGTTTGTGTCACTTTTACCCTCTTTGTTTGTCTTATCTTTCTTTGTGTCTTTTACGTGACTTTCTTCTTCCTTTTCTTAGGTTTTATATTTTTCCTTAGGTGAGGGATAAGAGGGGGGAGGAGGGGAGGGGGGTCAAAGGGGTTAGGGTTAGGGAAAGTTAGTGGGTGGGGGGATTCCCATTCTTAGGGAGGGAGTGATTAGGCAGGGGCACCACCAATCCCATGAGGCACAGGCTGGTTAGGTGTTGGGTAAAGACCAGGCCCGGCATTGCCGGAACCTGAATGCACGGTCCATCAATGGGATTGGCAACGGTGCCCCCTGTTCAAAAAATTACCCTTAGCGGGTGTAGTGCACTGCCGTTGGGCCATCGCGACGTTTCGGCTGGGTGCAGCCTTCTTCAGGCTGGCCCAACGTCTTTCTGTTCTCTATGTTGCCACTCAGGGCCTTTTATACTGGGCTGTCTCCGCCCCTTTTGTTTTTCTTGAGATTTCTTTTTCTAAGTTTTTTCTGTTTCTCAACTTTTACGTGATTCTCCCTTTCTCTATCTTTCTTTATGTTTTATCTTTCAACCTCAACCCTTGTTTACTTGTGTTTTTCTATATTTTCTTCTTTCTGTTTACATGGCACCCCCTGCATTGTAGACATCCCGTCCTGTGTTCTTTATATTTTCTTTAATGGCACCCCCTTCCTTTATATCCATTCCATTTTTTCTGTTGTGTCACTTATTCCTTCTTTGTTTATCTTATCTTTCTTTGTGTCTTTTACGTGACTTTTTCTTATCTTTCTTTGTGTCCTTTACGTGACTTTCTTAGTTTCTCTTTTCTTTGTTTGTGTCACTTTTTCCTCTTTGTTTGTCTTATCTTTCTTTGTGTCTTTTACGTGACTTTCTTCTTCCTTTTCTCAGGCTTTATGTGTCTTTTACGTGACTTTTTCTTATCTTTCTTTGTGTCCTTTACGTGACTTTCTTAGTTTCTCTTTTCTTTGTTTGTGTCACTTTTACCCTCTTTGTTTGTCTTATCTTTCTTTGTGTCTTTTACGTGACTTTCTTCTTCCTTTTCTTAGGTTTTATATTTTTCCTTAGGTGAGGGATAAGAGGGGGGAGGAGGGGAGGGGGGTCAAAGGGGTTAGGGTTAGGGAAAGTTAGTGGGTGGGGGGATTCCCATTCTTAGGGAGGGAGTGATTAGGCAGGGGCACCACCAATCCCATGAGGCACAGGCTGGTTAGGTGTTGGGTAAAGACCAGGCCCGGCATTGCCGGAACCTGAATGCACGGTCCATCAATGGGATTGGCAACGGTGCCCCCTGTTCAAAAAATTACCCTTAGCGGGTGTAGTGCACTGCCGTTGGGCCATCGCGACGTTTCGGCTGGGTGCAGCCTTCTTCAGGCTGGCCCAACGTCTTTCTGTTCTCTATGTTGCCACTCAGGGCCTTTTATACTGGGCTGTCTCCGCCCCTTTTGTTTTTCTTGAGATTTCTTTTTCTAAGTTTTTTCTGTTTCTCAACTTTTACGTGATTCTCCCTTTCTCTATCTTTCTTTATGTTTTATCTTTCAACCTCAACCCTTGTTTACTTGTGTTTTTCTATATTTTCTTCTTTCTGTTTACATGGCACCCCCTGCATTGTAGACATCCCGTCCTGTGTTCTTTATATTTTCTTTAATGGCACCCCCTTCCTTTATATCCATTCCATTTTTTCTGTTGTGTCACTTATTCCTTCTTTGTTTATCTTATCTTTCTTTGTGTCTTTTACGTGACTTTTTCTTATCTTTCTTTGTGTCCTTTACGTGACTTTCTTAGTTTCTCTTTTCTTTGTTTGTGTCACTTTTTCCCTCTTTGTTTGTCTTATCTTTCTTTGTGTCTTTTACGTGACTTTCTTCTTCCTTTTCTCAGGCTTTATGTGTCTTTTACGTGACTTTTTCTTATCTTTCTTTGTGTCCTTTACGTGACTTTCTTAGTTTCTCTTTTCTTTGTTTGTGTCACTTTTACCCTCTTTGTTTGTCTTATCTTTCTTTGTGTCTTTTACGTGACTTTCTTCTTCCTTTTCTTAGGTTTTATATTTTTCCTTAGGTGAGGGATAAGAGGGGGGAGGAGGGGAGGGGGGTCAAAGGGGTTAGGGTTAGGGAAAGTTAGTGGGTGGGGGGATTCCCATTCTTAGGGAGGGAGTGATTAGGCAGGGGCACCACCAATCCCATGAGGCACAGGCTGGTTAGGTGTTGGGTAAAGACCAGGCCCGGCATTGCCGGAACCTGAATGCACGGTCCATCAATGGGATTGGCAACGGTGCCCCCTGTTCAAAAAATTACCCTTAGCGGGTGTAGTGCACTGCCGTTGGGCCATCGCGACGTTTCGGCTGGGTGCAGCCTTCTTCAGGCTGGCCCAACGTCTTTCTGTTCTCTATGTTGCCACTCAGGGCCTTTTATACTGGGCTGTCTCCGCCCCTTTTGTTTTTCTTGAGATTTCTTTTTCTAAGTTTTTTCTGTTTCTCAACTTTTACGTGATTCTCCCTTTCTCTATCTTTCTTTATGTTTTATCTTTCAACCTCAACCCTTGTTTACTTGTGTTTTTCTATATTTTCTTCTTTCTGTTTACATGGCACCCCCTGCATTGTAGACATCCCGTCCTGTGTTCTTTATATTTTCTTTAATGGCACCCCCTTCCTTTATATCCATTCCATTTTTTCTGTTGTGTCACTTATTCCTTCTTTGTTTATCTTATCTTTCTTTGTGTCTTTTACGTGACTTTTTCTTATCTTTCTTTGTGTCCTTTACGTGACTTTCTTAGTTTCTCTTTTCTTTGTTTGTGTCACTTTTTCCCTCTTTGTTTGTCTTATCTTTCTTTGTGTCTTTTACGTGACTTTCTTCTTCCTTTTCTCAGGCTTTATGTGTCTTTTACGTGACTTTTTCTTATCTTTCTTTGTGTCCTTTACGTGACTTTCTTAGTTTCTCTTTTCTTTGTTTGTGTCACTTTTACCCTCTTTGTTTGTCTTATCTTTCTTCGTGTCTTTTACGTGACTTTCTTCTTCCTTTTCTTAGGTTTTATATTTTTCCTTAGGTGAGGGATAAGAGGGGGGAGGAGGGGAGGGGGGTCAAAGGGGTTAGGGTTAGGGAAAGTTAGTGGGTGGGGGGATTCCCATTCTTAGGGAGGGAGTGATTAGGCAGGGGCACCACCAATCCCATGAGGCACAGGCTGGTTAGGTGTTGGGTAAAGACCAGGCCCGGCATTGCCGGAACCTGAATGCACGGTCCATCAATGGGATTGGCAACGGTGCCCCCTGTTCAAAAAATTACCCTTAGCGGGTGTAGTGCACTGCCGTTGGGCCATCGCGACGTTTCGGCTGGGTGCAGCCTTCTTCAGGCTGGCCCAACGTCTTTCTGTTCTCTATGTTGCCACTCAGGGCCTTTTATACTGGGCTGTCTCCGCCCCTTTTGTTTTTCTTGAGATTTCTTTTTCTAAGTTTTTTCTGTTTCTCAACTTTTACGTGATTCTCCCTTTCTCTATCTTTCTTTATGTTTTATCTTTCAACCTCAACCCTTGTTTACTTGTGTTTTTCTATATTTTCTTCTTTCTGTTTACATGGCACCCCCTGCATTGTAGACATCCCGTCCTGTGTTCTTTATATTTTCTTTAATGGCACCCCCTTCCTTTATATCCATTCCATTTTTTCTGTTGTGTCACTTATTCCTTCTTTGTTTATCTTATCTTTCTTTGTGTCTTTTACGTGACTTTTTCTTATCTTTCTTTGTGTCCTTTACGTGACTTTCTTAGTTTCTCTTTTCTTTGTTTGTGTCACTTTTTCCCTCTTTGTTTGTCTTATCTTTCTTTGTGTCTTTTACGTGACTTTCTTCTTCCTTTTCTCAGGCTTTATGTGTCTTTTACGTGACTTTTTCTTATCTTTCTTTGTGTCCTTTACGTGACTTTCTTAGTTTCTCTTTTCTTTGTTTGTGTCACTTTTACCCTCTTTGTTTGTCTTATCTTTCTTTGTGTCTTTTACGTGACTTTCTTCTTCCTTTTCTTAGGTTTTATATTTTTCCTTAGGTGAGGGATAAGAGGGGGGAGGAGGGGAGGGGGGTCAAAGGGGTTAGGGTTAGGGAAAGTTAGTGGGTGGGGGGATTCCCATTCTTAGGGAGGGAGTGATTAGGCAGGGGCACCACCAATCCCATGAGGCACAGGCTGGTTAGGTGTTGGGTAAAGACCAGGCCCGGCATTGCCGGAACCTGAATGCACGGTCCATCAATGGGATTGGCAACGGTGCCCCCTGTTCAAAAAATTACCCTTAGCGGGTGTAGTGCACTGCCGTTGGGCCATCGCGACGTTTCGGCTGGGTGCAGCCTTCTTCAGGCTGGCCCAACGTCTTTCTGTTCTCTATGTTGCCACTCAGGGCCTTTTATACTGGGCTGTCTCCGCCCCTTTTGTTTTTCTTGAGATTTCTTTTTCTAAGTTTTTTCTGTTTCTCAACTTTTACGTGATTCTCCCTTTCTCTATCTTTCTTTATGTTTTATCTTTCAACCTCAACCCTTGTTTACTTGTGTTTTTCTATATTTTCTTCTTTCTGTTTACATGGCACCCCCTGCATTGTAGACATCCCGTCCTGTGTTCTTTATATTTTCTTTAATGGCACCCCCTTCCTTTATATCCATTCCATTTTTTCTGTTGTGTCACTTATTCCTTCTTTGTTTATCTTATCTTTCTTTGTGTCTTTTACGTGACTTTTTCTTATCTTTCTTTGTGTCCTTTACGTGACTTTCTTAGTTTCTCTTTTCTTTGTTTGTGTCACTTTTTCCCTCTTTGTTTGTCTTATCTTTCTTTGTGTCTTTTACGTGACTTTCTTCTTCCTTTTCTCAGGCTTTATGTGTCTTTTACGTGACTTTTTCTTATCTTTCTTTGTGTCCTTTACGTGACTTTCTTAGTTTCTCTTTTCTTTGTTTGTGTCACTTTTACCCTCTTTGTTTGTCTTATCTTTCTTTGTGTCTTTTACGTGACTTTCTTCTTCCTTTTCTTAGGTTTTATATTTTTCCTTAGGTGAGGGATAAGAGGGGGGAGGAGGGGAGGGGGGTCAAAGGGGTTAGGGTTAGGGAAAGTTAGTGGGTGGGGGGATTCCCATTCTTAGGGAGGGAGTGATTAGGCAGGGGCACCACCAATCCCATGAGGCACAGGCTGGTTAGGTGTTGGGTAAAGACCAGGCCCGGCATTGCCGGAACCTGAATGCACGGTCCATCAATGGGATTGGCAACGGTGCCCCCTGTTCAAAAAATTACCCTTAGCGGGTGTAGTGCACTGCCGTTGGGCCATCGCGACGTTTCGGCTGGGTGCAGCCTTCTTCAGGCTGGCCCAACGTCTTTCTGTTCTCTATGTTGCCACTCAGGGCCTTTTATACTGGGCTGTCTCCGCCCCTTTTGTTTTTCTTGAGATTTCTTTTTCTAAGTTTTTTCTGTTTCTCAACTTTTACGTGATTCTCCCTTTCTCTATCTTTCTTTATGTTTTATCTTTCAACCTCAACCCTTGTTTACTTGTGTTTTTCTATATTTTCTTCTTTCTGTTTACATGGCACCCCCTGCATTGTAGACATCCCGTCCTGTGTTCTTTATATTTTCTTTAATGGCACCCCCTTCCTTTATATCCATTCCATTTTTTCTGTTGTGTCACTTATTCCTTCTTTGTTTATCTTATCTTTCTTTGTGTCTTTTACGTGACTTTTTCTTATCTTTCTTTGTGTCCTTTACGTGACTTTCTTAGTTTCTCTTTTCTTTGTTTGTGTCACTTTTTCCCTCTTTGTTTGTCTTATCTTTCTTTGTGTCTTTTACGTGACTTTCTTCTTCCTTTTCTCAGGCTTTATGTGTCTTTTACGTGACTTTTTCTTATCTTTCTTTGTGTCCTTTACGTGACTTTCTTAGTTTCTCTTTTCTTTGTTTGTGTCACTTTTACCCTCTTTGTTTGTCTTATCTTTCTTTGTGTCTTTTACGTGACTTTCTTCTTCCTTTTCTTAGGTTTTATATTTTTCCTTAGGTGAGGGATAAGAGGGGGGAGGAGGGGAGGGGGGTCAAAGGGGTTAGGGTTAGGGAAAGTTAGTGGGTGGGGGGATTCCCATTCTTAGGGAGGGAGTGATTAGGCAGGGGCACCACCAATCCCATGAGGCACAGGCTGGTTAGGTGTTGGGTAAAGACCAGGCCCGGCATTGCCGGAACCTGAATGCACGGTCCATCAATGGGATTGGCAACGGTGCCCCCTGTTCAAAAAATTACCCTTAGCGGGTGTAGTGCACTGCCGTTGGGCCATCGCGACGTTTCGGCTGGGTGCAGCCTTCTTCAGGCTGGCCCAACGTCTTTCTGTTCTCTATGTTGCCACTCAGGGCCTTTTATACTGGGCTGTCTCCGCCCCTTTTGTTTTTCTTGAGATTTCTTTTTCTAAGTTTTTTCTGTTTCTCAACTTTTACGTGATTCTCCCTTTCTCTATCTTTCTTTATGTTTTATCTTTCAACCTCAACCCTTGTTTACTTGTGTTTTTCTATATTTTCTTCTTTCTGTTTACATGGCACCCCCTGCATTGTAGACATCCCGTCCTGTGTTCTTTATATTTTCTTTAATGGCACCCCCTTCCTTTATATCCATTCCATTTTTTCTGTTGTGTCACTTATTCCTTCTTTGTTTATCTTATCTTTCTTTGTGTCTTTTACGTGACTTTTTCTTATCTTTCTTTGTGTCCTTTACGTGACTTTCTTAGTTTCTCTTTTCTTTGTTTGTGTCACTTTTTCCCTCTTTGTTTGTCTTATCTTTCTTTGTGTCTTTTACGTGACTTTCTTCTTCCTTTTCTCAGGCTTTATGTGTCTTTTACGTGACTTTTTCTTATCTTTCTTTGTGTCCTTTACGTGACTTTCTTAGTTTCTCTTTTCTTTGTTTGTGTCACTTTTACCCTCTTTGTTTGTCTTATCTTTCTTTGTGTCTTTTACGTGACTTTCTTCTTCCTTTTCTTAGGTTTTATATTTTTCCTTAGGTGAGGGATAAGAGGGGGGAGGAGGGGAGGGGGGTCAAAGGGGTTAGGGTTAGGGAAAGTTAGTGGGTGGGGGGATTCCCATTCTTAGGGAGGGAGTGATTAGGCAGGGGCACCACCAATCCCATGAGGCACAGGCTGGTTAGGTGTTGGGTAAAGACCAGGCCCGGCATTGCCGGAACCTGAATGCACGGTCCATCAATGGGATTGGCAACGGTGCCCCCTGTTCAAAAAATTACCCTTAGCGGGTGTAGTGCACTGCCGTTGGGCCATCGCGACGTTTCGGCTGGGTGCAGCCTTCTTCAGGCTGGCCCAACGTCTTTCTGTTCTCTATGTTGCCACTCAGGGCCTTTTATACTGGGCTGTCTCCGCCCCTTTTGTTTTTCTTGAGATTTCTTTTTCTAAGTTTTTTCTGTTTCTCAACTTTTACGTGATTCTCCCTTTCTCTATCTTTCTTTATGTTTTATCTTTCAACCTCAACCCTTGTTTACTTGTGTTTTTCTATATTTTCTTCTTTCTGTTTACATGGCACCCCCTGCATTGTAGACATCCCGTCCTGTGTTCTTTATATTTTCTTTAATGGCACCCCCTTCCTTTATATCCATTCCATTTTTTCTGTTGTGTCACTTATTCCTTCTTTGTTTATCTTATCTTTCTTTGTGTCTTTTACGTGACTTTTTCTTATCTTTCTTTGTGTCCTTTACGTGACTTTCTTAGTTTCTCTTTTCTTTGTTTGTGTCACTTTTTCCCTCTTTGTTTGTCTTATCTTTCTTTGTGTCTTTTACGTGACTTTCTTCTTCCTTTTCTCAGGCTTTATGTGTCTTTTACGTGACTTTTTCTTATCTTTCTTTGTGTCCTTTACGTGACTTTCTTAGTTTCTCTTTTCTTTGTTTGTGTCACTTTTACCCTCTTTGTTTGTCTTATCTTTCTTTGTGTCTTTTACGTGACTTTCTTCTTCCTTTTCTTAGGTTTTATATTTTTCCTTAGGTGAGGGATAAGAGGGGGGAGGAGGGGAGGGGGGTCAAAGGGGTTAGGGTTAGGGAAAGTTAGTGGGTGGGGGGATTCCCATTCTTAGGGAGGGAGTGATTAGGCAGGGGCACCACCAATCCCATGAGGCACAGGCTGGTTAGGTGTTGGGTAAAGACCAGGCCCGGCATTGCCGGAACCTGAATGCACGGTCCATCAATGGGATTGGCAACGGTGCCCCCTGTTCAAAAAATTACCCTTAGCGGGTGTAGTGCACTGCCGTTGGGCCATCGCGACGTTTCGGCTGGGTGCAGCCTTCTTCAGGCTGGCCCAACGTCTTTCTGTTCTCTATGTTGCCACTCAGGGCCTTTTATACTGGGCTGTCTCCGCCCCTTTTGTTTTTCTTGAGATTTCTTTTTCTAAGTTTTTTCTGTTTCTCAACTTTTACGTGATTCTCCCTTTCTCTATCTTTCTTTATGTTTTATCTTTCAACCTCAACCCTTGTTTACTTGTGTTTTTCTATATTTTCTTCTTTCTGTTTACATGGCACCCCCTGCATTGTAGACATCCCGTCCTGTGTTCTTTATATTTTCTTTAATGGCACCCCCTTCCTTTATATCCATTCCATTTTTTCTGTTGTGTCACTTATTCCTTCTTTGTTTATCTTATCTTTCTTTGTGTCTTTTACGTGACTTTTTCTTATCTTTCTTTGTGTCCTTTACGTGACTTTCTTAGTTTCTCTTTTCTTTGTTTGTGTCACTTTTTCCCTCTTTGTTTGTCTTATCTTTCTTTGTGTCTTTTACGTGACTTTCTTCTTCCTTTTCTCAGGCTTTATGTGTCTTTTACGTGACTTTTTCTTATCTTTCTTTGTGTCCTTTACGTGACTTTCTTAGTTTCTCTTTTCTTTGTTTGTGTCACTTTTACCCTCTTTGTTTGTCTTATCTTTCTTTGTGTCTTTTACGTGACTTTCTTCTTCCTTTTCTTAGGTTTTATATTTTTCCTTAGGTGAGGGATAAGAGGGGGGAGGAGGGGAGGGGGGTCAAAGGGGTTAGGGTTAGGGAAAGTTAGTGGGTGGGGGGATTCCCATTCTTAGGGAGGGAGTGATTAGGCAGGGGCACCACCAATCCCATGAGGCACAGGCTGGTTAGGTGTTGGGTAAAGACCAGGCCCGGCATTGCCGGAACCTGAATGCACGGTCCATCAATGGGATTGGCAACGGTGCCCCCTGTTCAAAAAATTACCCTTAGCGGGTGTAGTGCACTGCCGTTGGGCCATCGCGACGTTTCGGCTGGGTGCAGCCTTCTTCAGGCTGGCCCAACGTCTTTCTGTTCTCTATGTTGCCACTCAGGGCCTTTTATACTGGGCTGTCTCCGCCCCTTTTGTTTTTCTTGAGATTTCTTTTTCTAAGTTTTTTCTGTTTCTCAACTTTTACGTGATTCTCCCTTTCTCTATCTTTCTTTATGTTTTATCTTTCAACCTCAACCCTTGTTTACTTGTGTTTTTCTATATTTTCTTCTTTCTGTTTACATGGCACCCCCTGCATTGTAGACATCCCGTCCTGTGTTCTTTATATTTTCTTTAATGGCACCCCCTTCCTTTATATCCATTCCATTTTTTCTGTTGTGTCACTTATTCCTTCTTTGTTTATCTTATCTTTCTTTGTGTCTTTTACGTGACTTTTTCTTATCTTTCTTTGTGTCCTTTACGTGACTTTCTTAGTTTCTCTTTTCTTTGTTTGTGTCACTTTTTCCCTCTTTGTTTGTCTTATCTTTCTTTGTGTCTTTTACGTGACTTTCTTCTTCCTTTTCTCAGGCTTTATGTGTCTTTTACGTGACTTTTTCTTATCTTTCTTTGTGTCCTTTACGTGACTTTCTTAGTTTCTCTTTTCTTTGTTTGTGTCACTTTTACCCTCTTTGTTTGTCTTATCTTTCTTTGTGTCTTTTACGTGACTTTCTTCTTCCTTTTCTTAGGTTTTATATTTTTCCTTAGGTGAGGGATAAGAGGGGGGAGGAGGGGAGGGGGGTCAAAGGGGTTAGGGTTAGGGAAAGTTAGTGGGTGGGGGGATTCCCATTCTTAGGGAGGGAGTGATTAGGCAGGGGCACCACCAATCCCATGAGGCACAGGCTGGTTAGGTGTTGGGTAAAGACCAGGCCCGGCATTGCCGGAACCTGAATGCACGGTCCATCAATGGGATTGGCAACGGTGCCCCCTGTTCAAAAAATTACCCTTAGCGGGTGTAGTGCACTGCCGTTGGGCCATCGCGACGTTTCGGCTGGGTGCAGCCTTCTTCAGGCTGGCCCAACGTCTTTCTGTTCTCTATGTTGCCACTCAGGGCCTTTTATACTGGGCTGTCTCCGCCCCTTTTGTTTTTCTTGAGATTTCTTTTTCTAAGTTTTTTCTGTTTCTCAACTTTTACGTGATTCTCCCTTTCTCTATCTTTCTTTATGTTTTATCTTTCAACCTCAACCCTTGTTTACTTGTGTTTTTCTATATTTTCTTCTTTCTGTTTACATGGCACCCCCTGCATTGTAGACATCCCGTCCTGTGTTCTTTATATTTTCTTTAATGGCACCCCCTTCCTTTATATCCATTCCATTTTTTCTGTTGTGTCACTTATTCCTTCTTTGTTTATCTTATCTTTCTTTGTGTCTTTTACGTGACTTTTTCTTATCTTTCTTTGTGTCCTTTACGTGACTTTCTTAGTTTCTCTTTTCTTTGTTTGTGTCACTTTTTCCCTCTTTGTTTGTCTTATCTTTCTTTGTGTCTTTTACGTGACTTTCTTCTTCCTTTTCTCAGGCTTTATGTGTCTTTTACGTGACTTTTTCTTATCTTTCTTTGTGTCCTTTACGTGACTTTCTTAGTTTCTCTTTTCTTTGTTTGTGTCACTTTTACCCTCTTTGTTTGTCTTATCTTTCTTTGTGTCTTTTACGTGACTTTCTTCTTCCTTTTCTTAGGTTTTATATTTTTCCTTAGGTGAGGGATAAGAGGGGGGAGGAGGGGAGGGGGGTCAAAGGGGTTAGGGTTAGGGAAAGTTAGTGGGTGGGGGGATTCCCATTCTTAGGGAGGGAGTGATTAGGCAGGGGCACCACCAATCCCATGAGGCACAGGCTGGTTAGGTGTTGGGTAAAGACCAGGCCCGGCATTGCCGGAACCTGAATGCACGGTCCATCAATGGGATTGGCAACGGTGCCCCCTGTTCAAAAAATTACCCTTAGCGGGTGTAGTGCACTGCCGTTGGGCCATCGCGACGTTTCGGCTGGGTGCAGCCTTCTTCAGGCTGGCCCAACGTCTTTCTGTTCTCTATGTTGCCACTCAGGGCCTTTTATACTGGGCTGTCTCCGCCCCTTTTGTTTTTCTTGAGATTTCTTTTTCTAAGTTTTTTCTGTTTCTCAACTTTTACGTGATTCTCCCTTTCTCTATCTTTCTTTATGTTTTATCTTTCAACCTCAACCCTTGTTTACTTGTGTTTTTCTATATTTTCTTCTTTCTGTTTACATGGCACCCCCTGCATTGTAGACATCCCGTCCTGTGTTCTTTATATTTTCTTTAATGGCACCCCCTTCCTTTATATCCATTCCATTTTTTCTGTTGTGTCACTTATTCCTTCTTTGTTTATCTTATCTTTCTTTGTGTCTTTTACGTGACTTTTTCTTATCTTTCTTTGTGTCCTTTACGTGACTTTCTTAGTTTCTCTTTTCTTTGTTTGTGTCACTTTTTCCCTCTTTGTTTGTCTTATCTTTCTTTGTGTCTTTTACGTGACTTTCTTCTTCCTTTTCTCAGGCTTTATGTGTCTTTTACGTGACTTTTTCTTATCTTTCTTTGTGTCCTTTACGTGACTTTCTTAGTTTCTCTTTTCTTTGTTTGTGTCACTTTTACCCTCTTTGTTTGTCTTATCTTTCTTTGTGTCTTTTACGTGACTTTCTTCTTCCTTTTCTTAGGTTTTATATTTTTCCTTAGGTGAGGGATAAGAGGGGGGAGGAGGGGAGGGGGGTCAAAGGGGTTAGGGTTAGGGAAAGTTAGTGGGTGGGGGGATTCCCATTCTTAGGGAGGGAGTGATTAGGCAGGGGCACCACCAATCCCATGAGGCACAGGCTGGTTAGGTGTTGGGTAAAGACCAGGCCCGGCATTGCCGGAACCTGAATGCACGGTCCATCAATGGGATTGGCAACGGTGCCCCCTGTTCAAAAAATTACCCTTAGCGGGTGTAGTGCACTGCCGTTGGGCCATCGCGACGTTTCGGCTGGGTGCAGCCTTCTTCAGGCTGGCCCAACGTCTTTCTGTTCTCTATGTTGCCACTCAGGGCCTTTTATACTGGGCTGTCTCCGCCCCTTTTGTTTTTCTTGAGATTTCTTTTTCTAAGTTTTTTCTGTTTCTCAACTTTTACGTGATTCTCCCTTTCTCTATCTTTCTTTATGTTTTATCTTTCAACCTCAACCCTTGTTTACTTGTGTTTTTCTATATTTTCTTCTTTCTGTTTACATGGCACCCCCTGCATTGTAGACATCCCGTCCTGTGTTCTTTATATTTTCTTTAATGGCACCCCCTTCCTTTATATCCATTCCATTTTTTCTGTTGTGTCACTTATTCCTTCTTTGTTTATCTTATCTTTCTTTGTGTCTTTTACGTGACTTTTTCTTATCTTTCTTTGTGTCCTTTACGTGACTTTCTTAGTTTCTCTTTTCTTTGTTTGTGTCACTTTTTCCCTCTTTGTTTGTCTTATCTTTCTTTGTGTCTTTTACGTGACTTTCTTCTTCCTTTTCTCAGGCTTTATGTGTCTTTTACGTGACTTTTTCTTATCTTTCTTTGTGTCCTTTACGTGACTTTCTTAGTTTCTCTTTTCTTTGTTTGTGTCACTTTTACCCTCTTTGTTTGTCTTATCTTTCTTTGTGTCTTTTACGTGACTTTCTTCTTCCTTTTCTTAGGTTTTATATTTTTCCTTAGGTGAGGGATAAGAGGGGGGAGGAGGGGAGGGGGGTCAAAGGGGTTAGGGTTAGGGAAAGTTAGTGGGTGGGGGGATTCCCATTCTTAGGGAGGGAGTGATTAGGCAGGGGCACCACCAATCCCATGAGGCACAGGCTGGTTAGGTGTTGGGTAAAGACCAGGCCCGGCATTGCCGGAACCTGAATGCACGGTCCATCAATGGGATTGGCAACGGTGCCCCCTGTTCAAAAAATTACCCTTAGCGGGTGTAGTGCACTGCCGTTGGGCCATCGCGACGTTTCGGCTGGGTGCAGCCTTCTTCAGGCTGGCCCAACGTCTTTCTGTTCTCTATGTTGCCACTCAGGGCCTTTTATACTGGGCTGTCTCCGCCCCTTTTGTTTTTCTTGAGATTTCTTTTTCTAAGTTTTTTCTGTTTCTCAACTTTTACGTGATTCTCCCTTTCTCTATCTTTCTTTATGTTTTATCTTTCAACCTCAACCCTTGTTTACTTGTGTTTTTCTATATTTTCTTCTTTCTGTTTACATGGCACCCCCTGCATTGTAGACATCCCGTCCTGTGTTCTTTATATTTTCTTTAATGGCACCCCCTTCCTTTATATCCATTCCATTTTTTCTGTTGTGTCACTTATTCCTTCTTTGTTTATCTTATCTTTCTTTGTGTCTTTTACGTGACTTTTTCTTATCTTTCTTTGTGTCCTTTACGTGACTTTCTTAGTTTCTCTTTTCTTTGTTTGTGTCACTTTTTCCCTCTTTGTTTGTCTTATCTTTCTTTGTGTCTTTTACGTGACTTTCTTCTTCCTTTTCTCAGGCTTTATGTGTCTTTTACGTGACTTTTTCTTATCTTTCTTTGTGTCCTTTACGTGACTTTCTTAGTTTCTCTTTTCTTTGTTTGTGTCACTTTTACCCTCTTTGTTTGTCTTATCTTTCTTTGTGTCTTTTACGTGACTTTCTTCTTCCTTTTCTTAGGTTTTATATTTTTCCTTAGGTGAGGGATAAGAGGGGGGAGGAGGGGAGGGGGGTCAAAGGGGTTAGGGTTAGGGAAAGTTAGTGGGTGGGGGGATTCCCATTCTTAGGGAGGGAGTGATTAGGCAGGGGCACCACCAATCCCATGAGGCACAGGCTGGTTAGGTGTTGGGTAAAGACCAGGCCCGGCATTGCCGGAACCTGAATGCACGGTCCATCAATGGGATTGGCAACGGTGCCCCCTGTTCAAAAAATTACCCTTAGCGGGTGTAGTGCACTGCCGTTGGGCCATCGCGACGTTTCGGCTGGGTGCAGCCTTCTTCAGGCTGGCCCAACGTCTTTCTGTTCTCTATGTTGCCACTCAGGGCCTTTTATACTGGGCTGTCTCCGCCCCTTTTGTTTTTCTTGAGATTTCTTTTTCTAAGTTTTTTCTGTTTCTCAACTTTTACGTGATTCTCCCTTTCTCTATCTTTCTTTATGTTTTATCTTTCAACCTCAACCCTTGTTTACTTGTGTTTTTCTATATTTTCTTCTTTCTGTTTACATGGCACCCCCTGCATTGTAGACATCCCGTCCTGTGTTCTTTATATTTTCTTTAATGGCACCCCCTTCCTTTATATCCATTCCATTTTTTCTGTTGTGTCACTTATTCCTTCTTTGTTTATCTTATCTTTCTTTGTGTCTTTTACGTGACTTTTTCTTATCTTTCTTTGTGTCCTTTACGTGACTTTCTTAGTTTCTCTTTTCTTTGTTTGTGTCACTTTTTCCCTCTTTGTTTGTCTTATCTTTCTTTGTGTCTTTTACGTGACTTTCTTCTTCCTTTTCTCAGGCTTTATGTGTCTTTTACGTGACTTTTTCTTATCTTTCTTTGTGTCCTTTACGTGACTTTCTTAGTTTCTCTTTTCTTTGTTTGTGTCACTTTTACCCTCTTTGTTTGTCTTATCTTTCTTTGTGTCTTTTACGTGACTTTCTTCTTCCTTTTCTTAGGTTTTATATTTTTCCTTAGGTGAGGGATAAGAGGGGGGAGGAGGGGAGGGGGGTCAAAGGGGTTAGGGTTAGGGAAAGTTAGTGGGTGGGGGGATTCCCATTCTTAGGGAGGGAGTGATTAGGCAGGGGCACCACCAATCCCATGAGGCACAGGCTGGTTAGGTGTTGGGTAAAGACCAGGCCCGGCATTGCCGGAACCTGAATGCACGGTCCATCAATGGGATTGGCAACGGTGCCCCCTGTTCAAAAAATTACCCTTAGCGGGTGTAGTGCACTGCCGTTGGGCCATCGCGACGTTTCGGCTGGGTGCAGCCTTCTTCAGGCTGGCCCAACGTCTTTCTGTTCTCTATGTTGCCACTCAGGGCCTTTTATACTGGGCTGTCTCCGCCCCTTTTGTTTTTCTTGAGATTTCTTTTTCTAAGTTTTTTCTGTTTCTCAACTTTTACGTGATTCTCCCTTTCTCTATCTTTCTTTATGTTTTATCTTTCAACCTCAACCCTTGTTTACTTGTGTTTTTCTATATTTTCTTCTTTCTGTTTACATGGCACCCCCTGCATTGTAGACATCCCGTCCTGTGTTCTTTATATTTTCTTTAATGGCACCCCCTTCCTTTATATCCATTCCATTTTTTCTGTTGTGTCACTTATTCCTTCTTTGTTTATCTTATCTTTCTTTGTGTCTTTTACGTGACTTTTTCTTATCTTTCTTTGTGTCCTTTACGTGACTTTCTTAGTTTCTCTTTTCTTTGTTTGTGTCACTTTTTCCCTCTTTGTTTGTCTTATCTTTCTTTGTGTCTTTTACGTGACTTTCTTCTTCCTTTTCTCAGGCTTTATGTGTCTTTTACGTGACTTTTTCTTATCTTTCTTTGTGTCCTTTACGTGACTTTCTTAGTTTCTCTTTTCTTTGTTTGTGTCACTTTTACCCTCTTTGTTTGTCTTATCTTTCTTTGTGTCTTTTACGTGACTTTCTTCTTCCTTTTCTTAGGTTTTATATTTTTCCTTAGGTGAGGGATAAGAGGGGGGAGGAGGGGAGGGGGGTCAAAGGGGTTAGGGTTAGGGAAAGTTAGTGGGTGGGGGGATTCCCATTCTTAGGGAGGGAGTGATTAGGCAGGGGCACCACCAATCCCATGAGGCACAGGCTGGTTAGGTGTTGGGTAAAGACCAGGCCCGGCATTGCCGGAACCTGAATGCACGGTCCATCAATGGGATTGGCAACGGTGCCCCCTGTTCAAAAAATTACCCTTAGCGGGTGTAGTGCACTGCCGTTGGGCCATCGCGACGTTTCGGCTGGGTGCAGCCTTCTTCAGGCTGGCCCAACGTCTTTCTGTTCTCTATGTTGCCACTCAGGGCCTTTTATACTGGGCTGTCTCCGCCCCTTTTGTTTTTCTTGAGATTTCTTTTTCTAAGTTTTTTCTGTTTCTCAACTTTTACGTGATTCTCCCTTTCTCTATCTTTCTTTATGTTTTATCTTTCAACCTCAACCCTTGTTTACTTGTGTTTTTCTATATTTTCTTCTTTCTGTTTACATGGCACCCCCTGCATTGTAGACATCCCGTCCTGTGTTCTTTATATTTTCTTTAATGGCACCCCCTTCCTTTATATCCATTCCATTTTTTCTGTTGTGTCACTTATTCCTTCTTTGTTTATCTTATCTTTCTTTGTGTCTTTTACGTGACTTTTTCTTATCTTTCTTTGTGTCCTTTACGTGACTTTCTTAGTTTCTCTTTTCTTTGTTTGTGTCACTTTTTCCCTCTTTGTTTGTCTTATCTTTCTTTGTGTCTTTTACGTGACTTTCTTCTTCCTTTTCTCAGGCTTTATGTGTCTTTTACGTGACTTTTTCTTATCTTTCTTTGTGTCCTTTACGTGACTTTCTTAGTTTCTCTTTTCTTTGTTTGTGTCACTTTTACCCTCTTTGTTTGTCTTATCTTTCTTTGTGTCTTTTACGTGACTTTCTTCTTCCTTTTCTTAGGTTTTATATTTTTCCTTAGGTGAGGGATAAGAGGGGGGAGGAGGGGAGGGGGGTCAAAGGGGTTAGGGTTAGGGAAAGTTAGTGGGTGGGGGGATTCCCATTCTTAGGGAGGGAGTGATTAGGCAGGGGCACCACCAATCCCATGAGGCACAGGCTGGTTAGGTGTTGGGTAAAGACCAGGCCCGGCATTGCCGGAACCTGAATGCACGGTCCATCAATGGGATTGGCAACGGTGCCCCCTGTTCAAAAAATTACCCTTAGCGGGTGTAGTGCACTGCCGTTGGGCCATCGCGACGTTTCGGCTGGGTGCAGCCTTCTTCAGGCTGGCCCAACGTCTTTCTGTTCTCTATGTTGCCACTCAGGGCCTTTTATACTGGGCTGTCTCCGCCCCTTTTGTTTTTCTTGAGATTTCTTTTTCTAAGTTTTTTCTGTTTCTCAACTTTTACGTGATTCTCCCTTTCTCTATCTTTCTTTATGTTTTATCTTTCAACCTCAACCCTTGTTTACTTGTGTTTTTCTATATTTTCTTCTTTCTGTTTACATGGCACCCCCTGCATTGTAGACATCCCGTCCTGTGTTCTTTATATTTTCTTTAATGGCACCCCCTTCCTTTATATCCATTCCATTTTTTCTGTTGTGTCACTTATTCCTTCTTTGTTTATCTTATCTTTCTTTGTGTCTTTTACGTGACTTTTTCTTATCTTTCTTTGTGTCCTTTACGTGACTTTCTTAGTTTCTCTTTTCTTTGTTTGTGTCACTTTTTCCCTCTTTGTTTGTCTTATCTTTCTTTGTGTCTTTTACGTGACTTTCTTCTTCCTTTTCTCAGGCTTTATGTGTCTTTTACGTGACTTTTTCTTATCTTTCTTTGTGTCCTTTACGTGACTTTCTTAGTTTCTCTTTTCTTTGTTTGTGTCACTTTTACCCTCTTTGTTTGTCTTATCTTTCTTTGTGTCTTTTACGTGACTTTCTTCTTCCTTTTCTTAGGTTTTATATTTTTCCTTAGGTGAGGGATAAGAGGGGGGAGGAGGGGAGGGGGGTCAAAGGGGTTAGGGTTAGGGAAAGTTAGTGGGTGGGGGGATTCCCATTCTTAGGGAGGGAGTGATTAGGCAGGGGCACCACCAATCCCATGAGGCACAGGCTGGTTAGGTGTTGGGTAAAGACCAGGCCCGGCATTGCCGGAACCTGAATGCACGGTCCATCAATGGGATTGGCAACGGTGCCCCCTGTTCAAAAAATTACCCTTAGCGGGTGTAGTGCACTGCCGTTGGGCCATCGCGACGTTTCGGCTGGGTGCAGCCTTCTTCAGGCTGGCCCAACGTCTTTCTGTTCTCTATGTTGCCACTCAGGGCCTTTTATACTGGGCTGTCTCCGCCCCTTTTGTTTTTCTTGAGATTTCTTTTTCTAAGTTTTTTCTGTTTCTCAACTTTTACGTGATTCTCCCTTTCTCTATCTTTCTTTATGTTTTATCTTTCAACCTCAACCCTTGTTTACTTGTGTTTTTCTATATTTTCTTCTTTCTGTTTACATGGCACCCCCTGCATTGTAGACATCCCGTCCTGTGTTCTTTATATTTTCTTTAATGGCACCCCCTTCCTTTATATCCATTCCATTTTTTCTGTTGTGTCACTTATTCCTTCTTTGTTTATCTTATCTTTCTTTGTGTCTTTTACGTGACTTTTTCTTATCTTTCTTTGTGTCCTTTACGTGACTTTCTTAGTTTCTCTTTTCTTTGTTTGTGTCACTTTTTCCCTCTTTGTTTGTCTTATCTTTCTTTGTGTCTTTTACGTGACTTTCTTCTTCCTTTTCTCAGGCTTTATGTGTCTTTTACGTGACTTTTTCTTATCTTTCTTTGTGTCCTTTACGTGACTTTCTTAGTTTCTCTTTTCTTTGTTTGTGTCACTTTTACCCTCTTTGTTTGTCTTATCTTTCTTTGTGTCTTTTACGTGACTTTCTTCTTCCTTTTCTTAGGTTTTATATTTTTCCTTAGGTGAGGGATAAGAGGGGGGAGGAGGGGAGGGGGGTCAAAGGGGTTAGGGTTAGGGAAAGTTAGTGGGTGGGGGGATTCCCATTCTTAGGGAGGGAGTGATTAGGCAGGGGCACCACCAATCCCATGAGGCACAGGCTGGTTAGGTGTTGGGTAAAGACCAGGCCCGGCATTGCCGGAACCTGAATGCACGGTCCATCAATGGGATTGGCAACGGTGCCCCCTGTTCAAAAAATTACCCTTAGCGGGTGTAGTGCACTGCCGTTGGGCCATCGCGACGTTTCGGCTGGGTGCAGCCTTCTTCAGGCTGGCCCAACGTCTTTCTGTTCTCTATGTTGCCACTCAGGGCCTTTTATACTGGGCTGTCTCCGCCCCTTTTGTTTTTCTTGAGATTTCTTTTTCTAAGTTTTTTCTGTTTCTCAACTTTTACGTGATTCTCCCTTTCTCTATCTTTCTTTATGTTTTATCTTTCAACCTCAACCCTTGTTTACTTGTGTTTTTCTATATTTTCTTCTTTCTGTTTACATGGCACCCCCTGCATTGTAGACATCCCGTCCTGTGTTCTTTATATTTTCTTTAATGGCACCCCCTTCCTTTATATCCATTCCATTTTTTCTGTTGTGTCACTTATTCCTTCTTTGTTTATCTTATCTTTCTTTGTGTCTTTTACGTGACTTTTTCTTATCTTTCTTTGTGTCCTTTACGTGACTTTCTTAGTTTCTCTTTTCTTTGTTTGTGTCACTTTTTCCCTCTTTGTTTGTCTTATCTTTCTTTGTGTCTTTTACGTGACTTTCTTCTTCCTTTTCTCAGGCTTTATGTGTCTTTTACGTGACTTTTTCTTATCTTTCTTTGTGTCCTTTACGTGACTTTCTTAGTTTCTCTTTTCTTTGTTTGTGTCACTTTTACCCTCTTTGTTTGTCTTATCTTTCTTTGTGTCTTTTACGTGACTTTCTTCTTCCTTTTCTTAGGTTTTATATTTTTCCTTAGGTGAGGGATAAGAGGGGGGAGGAGGGGAGGGGGGTCAAAGGGGTTAGGGTTAGGGAAAGTTAGTGGGTGGGGGGATTCCCATTCTTAGGGAGGGAGTGATTAGGCAGGGGCACCACCAATCCCATGAGGCACAGGCTGGTTAGGTGTTGGGTAAAGACCAGGCCCGGCATTGCCGGAACCTGAATGCACGGTCCATCAATGGGATTGGCAACGGTGCCCCCTGTTCAAAAAATTACCCTTAGCGGGTGTAGTGCACTGCCGTTGGGCCATCGCGACGTTTCGGCTGGGTGCAGCCTTCTTCAGGCTGGCCCAACGTCTTTCTGTTCTCTATGTTGCCACTCAGGGCCTTTTATACTGGGCTGTCTCCGCCCCTTTTGTTTTTCTTGAGATTTCTTTTTCTAAGTTTTTTCTGTTTCTCAACTTTTACGTGATTCTCCCTTTCTCTATCTTTCTTTATGTTTTATCTTTCAACCTCAACCCTTGTTTACTTGTGTTTTTCTATATTTTCTTCTTTCTGTTTACATGGCACCCCCTGCATTGTAGACATCCCGTCCTGTGTTCTTTATATTTTCTTTAATGGCACCCCCTTCCTTTATATCCATTCCATTTTTTCTGTTGTGTCACTTATTCCTTCTTTGTTTATCTTATCTTTCTTTGTGTCTTTTACGTGACTTTTTCTTATCTTTCTTTGTGTCCTTTACGTGACTTTCTTAGTTTCTCTTTTCTTTGTTTGTGTCACTTTTTCCCTCTTTGTTTGTCTTATCTTTCTTTGTGTCTTTTACGTGACTTTCTTCTTCCTTTTCTCAGGCTTTATGTGTCTTTTACGTGACTTTTTCTTATCTTTCTTTGTGTCCTTTACGTGACTTTCTTAGTTTCTCTTTTCTTTGTTTGTGTCACTTTTACCCTCTTTGTTTGTCTTATCTTTCTTTGTGTCTTTTACGTGACTTTCTTCTTCCTTTTCTTAGGTTTTATATTTTTCCTTAGGTGAGGGATAAGAGGGGGGAGGAGGGGAGGGGGGTCAAAGGGGTTAGGGTTAGGGAAAGTTAGTGGGTGGGGGGATTCCCATTCTTAGGGAGGGAGTGATTAGGCAGGGGCACCACCAATCCCATGAGGCACAGGCTGGTTAGGTGTTGGGTAAAGACCAGGCCCGGCATTGCCGGAACCTGAATGCACGGTCCATCAATGGGATTGGCAACGGTGCCCCCCTGTTCAAAAAATTACCCTTAGCGGGTGTAGTGCACTGCCGTTGGGCCATCGCGACGTTTCGGCTGGGTGCAGCCTTCTTCAGGCTGGCCCAACGTCTTTCTGTTCTCTATGTTGCCACTCAGGGCCTTTTATACTGGGCTGTCTCCGCCCCTTTTGTTTTTCTTGAGATTTCTTTTTCTAAGTTTTTTCTGTTTCTCAACTTTTACGTGATTCTCCCTTTCTCTATCTTTCTTTATGTTTTATCTTTCAACCTCAACCCTTGTTTACTTGTGTTTTTCTATATTTTCTTCTTTCTGTTTACATGGCACCCCCTGCATTGTAGACATCCCGTCCTGTGTTCTTTATATTTTCTTTAATGGCACCCCCTTCCTTTATATCCATTCCATTTTTTCTGTTGTGTCACTTATTCCTTCTTTGTTTATCTTATCTTTCTTTGTGTCTTTTACGTGACTTTTTCTTATCTTTCTTTGTGTCCTTTACGTGACTTTCTTAGTTTCTCTTTTCTTTGTTTGTGTCACTTTTTCCCTCTTTGTTTGTCTTATCTTTCTTTGTGTCTTTTACGTGACTTTCTTCTTCCTTTTCTCAGGCTTTATGTGTCTTTTACGTGACTTTTTCTTATCTTTCTTTGTGTCCTTTACGTGACTTTCTTAGTTTCTCTTTTCTTTGTTTGTGTCACTTTTACCCTCTTTGTTTGTCTTATCTTTCTTTGTGTCTTTTACGTGACTTTCTTCTTCCTTTTCTTAGGTTTTATATTTTTCCTTAGGTGAGGGATAAGAGGGGGGAGGAGGGGAGGGGGGTCAAAGGGGTTAGGGTTAGGGAAAGTTAGTGGGTGGGGGGATTCCCATTCTTAGGGAGGGAGTGATTAGGCAGGGGCACCACCAATCCCATGAGGCACAGGCTGGTTAGGTGTTGGGTAAAGACCAGGCCCGGCATTGCCGGAACCTGAATGCACGGTCCATCAATGGGATTGGCAACGGTGCCCCCTGTTCAAAAAATTACCCTTAGCGGGTGTAGTGCACTGCCGTTGGGCCATCGCGACGTTTCGGCTGGGTGCAGCCTTCTTCAGGCTGGCCCAACGTCTTTCTGTTCTCTATGTTGCCACTCAGGGCCTTTTATACTGGGCTGTCTCCGCCCCTTTTGTTTTTCTTGAGATTTCTTTTTCTAAGTTTTTTCTGTTTCTCAACTTTTACGTGATTCTCCCTTTCTCTATCTTTCTTTATGTTTTATCTTTCAACCTCAACCCTTGTTTACTTGTGTTTTTCTATATTTTCTTCTTTCTGTTTACATGGCACCCCCTGCATTGTAGACATCCCGTCCTGTGTTCTTTATATTTTCTTTAATGGCACCCCCTTCCTTTATATCCATTCCATTTTTTCTGTTGTGTCACTTATTCCTTCTTTGTTTATCTTATCTTTCTTTGTGTCTTTTACGTGACTTTTTCTTATCTTTCTTTGTGTCCTTTACGTGACTTTCTTAGTTTCTCTTTTCTTTGTTTGTGTCACTTTTTCCCTCTTTGTTTGTCTTATCTTTCTTTGTGTCTTTTACGTGACTTTCTTCTTCCTTTTCTCAGGCTTTATGTGTCTTTTACGTGACTTTTTCTTATCTTTCTTTGTGTCCTTTACGTGACTTTCTTAGTTTCTCTTTTCTTTGTTTGTGTCACTTTTACCCTCTTTGTTTGTCTTATCTTTCTTTGTGTCTTTTACGTGACTTTCTTCTTCCTTTTCTTAGGTTTTATATTTTTCCTTAGGTGAGGGATAAGAGGGGGGAGGAGGGGAGGGGGGTCAAAGGGGTTAGGGTTAGGGAAAGTTAGTGGGTGGGGGGATTCCCATTCTTAGGGAGGGAGTGATTAGGCAGGGGCACCACCAATCCCATGAGGCACAGGCTGGTTAGGTGTTGGGTAAAGACCAGGCCCGGCATTGCCGGAACCTGAATGCACGGTCCATCAATGGGATTGGCAACGGTGCCCCCTGTTCAAAAAATTACCCTTAGCGGGTGTAGTGCACTGCCGTTGGGCCATCGCGACGTTTCGGCTGGGTGCAGCCTTCTTCAGGCTGGCCCAACGTCTTTCTGTTCTCTATGTTGCCACTCAGGGCCTTTTATACTGGGCTGTCTCCGCCCCTTTTGTTTTTCTTGAGATTTCTTTTTCTAAGTTTTTTCTGTTTCTCAACTTTTACGTGATTCTCCCTTTCTCTATCTTTCTTTATGTTTTATCTTTCAACCTCAACCCTTGTTTACTTGTGTTTTTCTATATTTTCTTCTTTCTGTTTACATGGCACCCCCTGCATTGTAGACATCCCGTCCTGTGTTCTTTATATTTTCTTTAATGGCACCCCCTTCCTTTATATCCATTCCATTTTTTCTGTTGTGTCACTTATTCCTTCTTTGTTTATCTTATCTTTCTTTGTGTCTTTTACGTGACTTTTTCTTATCTTTCTTTGTGTCCTTTACATCTCT
>NC_140569.1:38038248-38039436 GCF_057381845.1 Rhamphochromis longiceps | reverse complement strand
ACGCACGCGCTCGCTCGCTCGCTCGCTCGGGGCTACTGAACCCTGTCGACCAGGGCGAGGCTTTCCGGACGCACGTGTGGACCGGGGCGAGGGTTCGAGAAACCGTGTTTGCCGGACGGGGCCCCGTCGCCCTCGCGGGGTGGGCAAACTCTGGGTTTGCCTACCCACTCTGCGACGAGGCCCGCCGTGGTATGACCACCGGGACGGACCGGGCGTCTCGGTCTCGCTACCGAGCGATCGCGTCTGGCGGGGGGGGGGGAAGCGCGGGGAGGACAGGGCGGGGTCCGAGAACCACCACCCCCTTCGACCTTCGCGCTGTAACCCCCGGCCAGCGCTAGAGGCGAGCCTGCGGGCCGGAGGAGCTGACCGCCCGAAGGCGCCGGCGAAAGTGCCGGGCCCGGCGGCAGCCCTCTGATGGCAGGCCACGTTTGCCAGTCGATCGGGGTGGGAGGGAAGGCTGGCAGGCAGGTGGGCCGGAAGAGGAGGCTGCTGTGGCAGCAACTCGCTCTCTCGCGCCGTCCCAGTGCCGTCCGAGCGTTGCCGAGGGTGTCTGCTGACTTGCGCATCTTCAGACACCCGTCTCCCATAAATGACGGAGGGCACCTTTGCTACTCATTACCCTTAGACTGCTCAACTGGAGAGGGGAGAAAAAAAGGCCCTGGCCGAGGTGGTGAGTCGGCCTCCTCTCTCCCTCACGGTTGAAAAAGATGTGCTCCTGGCGCACTGGCCCTGCTGAAAATCTCTCTCCATTTGGCCGAGGCAGAGAGTCGGCCTCCTCTCTCCCTTACGGTCGAAAAAGATGTGCTGCTGTCGAACTGGCCATTACATCCTCACCTGATCTAGTCCCCCATTAGATCCCCCCCCCCGCAGTTACCCCGTACCACATATCTAGCACGGACCTTGACCTCCAGCAGGCCCCGGGGACCCACATTACCCCCCCCCCCCTTCCCCCTGCAGTTACCCTGTACCACATGTCTAGCATGGACCTTGACTTCCAGCAGGCCCTGGGGACCCACATACTCCCCTGCTCGACTCCCCCACTAGCTTTCCTTTCTTGCAGTTACGCTCCAGCGCATATCCAGCATGGACCTTGACCTCCAGCAGGCCCCGTGAACCCACATTACCCCCCCCCCCCCCCTCCTGCAGTTACCCTGTACCACGTATCTAGCATGGACCTGGACCTCCAGC
>NC_140569.1:37985748-38028248 GCF_057381845.1 Rhamphochromis longiceps | reverse complement strand
AGCAGGCCCCGTGAACCCACATTACCCCCCCCCCTCCTGCAGTTACCCTGTACCACGTATCTAGCATGGACCTGGACCTCCAGCAGGCCCTGGGGACCCACATACTCCCCTGCTCGACTCCCCCACTAGCTTTCCTTTCTTGCAGTTATGATCCAGCGCATATCCAGCATGGACCTTGACTTCCAGCAGGCCCCGTGGACCCACATTACCCCCCCCCCCCCCTGCAGTTACCCTGTGCCACATATCTAGCATGGACCTGGACCTCCAGCAGGCCCTGGGGACCCACATACTCCCCTGCTCTACTCCCCCACTAGCTTTCCTTTCTTGCAGTTATGATCCAGCGCATATCCAGCATGGACCTTGACTTCCAGCAGGCCCCGTGGACCCACATTACCCCCCCCCCCCTGCAGTTACCCTGTGCCACATATCTAGCATGGACCTGGACCTCCAGCAGGCCCTGGGGACCCACATACTCCCCTGCTCTACTCCCCCACTAGCTTTCCTTTCTTGCAGTTATGATCCAGCGCATATCCAGCATGGACCTTGACCTCCAGCAGGCCCCGTGAACCCACATTACCCCCCCCCCTCCTGCAGTTACCCTGTACCACGTATCTAGCATGGACCTGGACCTCCAGCAGGCCCCGGGGACCCACACTTAAGCCCCCTCCCACTAACAAAGCAGAACACCACTGGCAAAATCCTCGTGCCCCTGGTACTCCAGAAAGCACATTGAAATGTGCCCCTGGTACACTGCGCAGAAGAACTGCCACACACGCACACACGCACGCACGCACGCACGCACTGCTTGTGCCTATGGTACGACAACTTTTCTCGTGCCTATGGTACGACAACTTTTCTCGTGCCTATGGTACGACAACTTTTCTCGTGCCTATGGTACAACAACTTTTTGCCGTGCCCCTGGTACACCGCTCAGTAGCACTTTGCCACACAAACTCTCCTCGTGCCCCTGGTACGACAGCTTTTCTCGTGCCTATGGTACAACAACTTTTCTCGTGCCTATGGTACAACAACTTTTCGCCGTGCCCCTGGTACACCGCTCAGTAGCACTTTGCCACACACACACTCCTCGTACCTATGGTACGACAACTTTTCTCGTGCCTATGGTACAACAACTTTTCGCCGTGCCTATGGTACAACAACTTTCCTCCGTGCCCCTGGTACGACAGCTTTTCTCGTGCCTATGGTACAACAACTTTTCTCGTGCCTATGGTACAACAACTTTTCGCCGTGCCCCTGGTACACCGCTCAGTAGCACTTTGCCACACAAACTCTCCTCGTGCCTATGGTACGACAACTTTTCTCGTGCCTATGGTACAACAACTTTCCTCCGTGCCCCTGGTACGACAGCTTTTCTCGTGCCTATGGTACAACAACTTTTCTCGTGCCTATGGTACAACAACTTTTCGCCGTGCCCCTGGTACACCGCTCAGTAGCACTTTGCCACACACACACACCACTCGTGCCTATGGTACGACAACTTTTCTCGTGCCTATGGTACAACAACCTTTCCCCGTGCCCCTGGTACACTGCGCAGAAACTCTTTGCCACACACACACACCACTCGTGCCTATGGTACGACAACAGGCCCCGGGGACCTACATCGCACCTTGCTCTTGCCTCCCTTACAGCTGAAAAAGGTCCATGCCTGTGCCCTGGCCCTGCTGAAATTCCCTCTCCATTTAGCCGAGGCAGTGAGTCGGCCTCCTGTCTCCCTTTACGGTCGAAAAAGATGTGCTCCTGGGCGCGCTGGCCCTGCTGCTACTCACATCGGGCATGGACCTGGACCTCCAGCAGGCCCCGGGGACCTACATCGCACATTGCTCTTCCCTCCCTTGCAGCTGAAAAAGGTCCATGCCTGTGCCCTGGCCCTGCTGAAATTCCCTCTCCATTTAGCCGAGGCAGTGAGTCGGCCTCCTGGGTTAGGGGTTAGGGTTAGGGTTAGGGTTAGGGTTAGGGTGTGGAAAAGGAAACAGGGTCCCAGCAATTGCTGGTCCCCTGTTGGTGCACTCTCACTCGACTGGAGTGGGCATTGATGCCCCCTGATCAAAAAATTACCCATCTTGGGTTATAGTTGCTAGCTGTTTGTGATTGAGCCCGTCGCGACGTTTCGGCGTTGTTTCGCCTTCATCAGGCTGGGCTCAATGATGTAGGGACTGTCTTGTCCTCTATTTATATGTTTCCCTTAACTTAGGTTTTCTTTGTGACTTTCTTGTCTTCTATTTCTCTGTTTCTTCTTACTTAGGTTTCTTTCTGCATTTTCTTAGCTTTTTCTGTGCTTTTTTCTGTTTTTCTCAACCCTGCTTGGGGAGTTCTATTTTTCTGTTTGTCTCAACCCTACTTGGGGAGCTTTTCTTTTATGTGCTTTCTTCTTAGCTTTCTCTGTACTTTTTTCTTAGTTTTTCTCTATTCTTCTTCTCTGTGTACCCTTTGTGACTCTCTTGTCATCTATTTCCATTTTTCCTTTTTGTTCTCTTGTTTTTATTCATGGCACCCCCTATTCTTTAGTCCACTCTTTCTTTCATCTTTATATTTCTGGCACCCCCATCTTTAGTAACCACTCTATTTAGGCTTCTTTTTCTGTTTTTCTGTTTTTCCATTTTTTAGGCTTTTTTTCTGTTTTTCTGGGGGGTGGGGGGGAGGGAGGGGGGATAGGTTAGGATTAGGGTAGGAGATATGGGCAGGGGCATCACCCACTCCACCGGGACCTGGCTGGTTAGGGTGTGGAAAAGGAAACAGGGTCCCAGCAATTGCTGGTCCCCTGTTGGTGCACTCTCACTCGACTGGAGTGGGCATTGATGCCCCCTGATCAAAAAATTACCCATCTTGGGTTATAGTTGCTAGCTGTTTGTGATTGAGCCCGTCGCGACGTTTCGGCGTTGTTTCGCCTTCATCAGGCTGGGCTCAATGATGTAGGGACTGTCTTGTCCTCTATTTATATGTTTCCCTTAACTTAGGTTTTCTTTGTGACTTTCTTGTCTTCTATTTCTCTGTTTCTTCTTACTTAGGTTTCTTTCTGCATTTTCTTAGCTTTTTCTGTGCTTTTTTCTGTTTTTCTCAACCCTGCTTGGGGAGTTCTATTTTTCTGTTTGTCTCAACCCTACTTGGGGAGCTTTTCTTTTATGTGCTTTCTTCTTAGCTTTCTCTGTACTTTTTTCTTAGTTTTTCTCTATTCTTCTTCTCTGTGTACCCTTTGTGACTCTCTTGTCATCTATTTCCATTTTTCCTTTTTGTTCTCTTGTTTTTATTCATGGCACCCCCTATTCTTTAGTCCACTCTTTCTTTCATCTTTATATTTCTGGCACCCCCATCTTTAGTAACCACTCTATTTAGGCTTCTTTTTCTGTTTTTCTGTTTTTCCATTTTTTAGGCTTTTTTTCTGTTTTTCTGGGGGGTGGGGGGGAGGGAGGGGGGATAGGTTAGGATTAGGGTAGGAGATATGGGCAGGGGCATCACCCACTCCACCGGGACCTGGCTGGTTAGGGTGTGGAAAAGGAAACAGGGTCCCAGCAATTGCTGGTCCCCTGTTGGTGCACTCTCACTCGACTGGAGTGGGCATTGATGCCCCCTGATCAAAAAATTACCCATCTTGGGTTATAGTTGCTAGCTGTTTGTGATTGAGCCCGTCGCGACGTTTCGGCGTTGTTTCGCCTTCATCAGGCTGGGCTCAATGATGTAGGGACTGTCTTGTCCTCTATTTATATGTTTCCCTTAACTTAGGTTTTCTTTGTGACTTTCTTGTCTTCTATTTCTCTGTTTCTTCTTACTTAGGTTTCTTTCTGCATTTTCTTAGCTTTTTCTGTGCTTTTTTCTGTTTTTCTCAACCCTGCTTGGGGAGTTCTATTTTTCTGTTTGTCTCAACCCTACTTGGGGAGCTTTTCTTTTATGTGCTTTCTTCTTAGCTTTCTCTGTACTTTTTTCTTAGTTTTTCTCTATTCTTCTTCTCTGTGTACCCTTTGTGACTCTCTTGTCATCTATTTCCATTTTTCCTTTTTGTTCTCTTGTTTTTATTCATGGCACCCCCTATTCTTTAGTCCACTCTTTCTTTCATCTTTATATTTCTGGCACCCCCATCTTTAGTAACCACTCTATTTAGGCTTCTTTTTCTGTTTTTCTGTTTTTCCATTTTTTAGGCTTTTTTTCTGTTTTTCTGGGGGGTGGGGGGGAGGGAGGGGGGATAGGTTAGGATTAGGGTAGGAGATATGGGCAGGGGCATCACCCACTCCACCGGGACCTGGCTGGTTAGGGTGTGGAAAAGGAAACAGGGTCCCAGCAATTGCTGGTCCCCTGTTGGTGCACTCTCACTCGACTGGAGTGGGCATTGATGCCCCCTGATCAAAAAATTACCCATCTTGGGTTATAGTTGCTAGCTGTTTGTGATTGAGCCCGTCGCGACGTTTCGGCGTTGTTTCGCCTTCATCAGGCTGGGCTCAATGATGTAGGGACTGTCTTGTCCTCTATTTATATGTTTCCCTTAACTTAGGTTTTCTTTGTGACTTTCTTGTCTTCTATTTCTCTGTTTCTTCTTACTTAGGTTTCTTTCTGCATTTTCTTAGCTTTTTCTGTGCTTTTTTCTGTTTTTCTCAACCCTGCTTGGGGAGTAGGGTTAGGGTTAGGGTTAGGGTTAGGGTCAGGGGTTAGGGTTAGGGTTAGGGTTAGGGGGGTTAGGGTTAGGGTTAGGGGTTAGGGTTAGGGTTAGGGTTAGGGTTAGGGTAGGGGAATTGATTCCTCCTACGAGGGTAGAAGGAAGGTGCACGGGCCATCCCACGGGAGAACCCCCGATCCCTGTCTGGGTTCTCAAGGAAGAAACGTTGGCGTCGCCTTCCGTAGCGGACTACTTGCCACTCGTCCGCCATGACGAGTGGTTTTTAAATTACCACTTTAAATATAAATGAAATATAACAAAATTGTTTTTAAACAACTAAAAGAGAGCCCAAAGGCTTCAAAAACCCTTAAAATAAAACACCGTAAATTCGGTTCCAAACAACTAAAAGAGAGCCCAAAGGCTTAAAAATCCCTAAACTAAAATACCGTAAATTCGGTCCCAAACAACGAAAAGAGAGCCCGAAGGCTTAAAAATCCCTTAAAAGAAACCCGTGTATTCGGTTGTTTAGAATAAACAAAAATAAAAAATTCTGCAAACAACTAAAAGAGAGCACCGGGGCTTGAAAATCCCTAAAAACAAAAAAAACCTGTTTTCCGGTTGAAAAAAATCAAACGTGCCTCAGGCAACGTTTCGACCTTAAAAGGTCTTCCTCAGGCCTGTGAGGCACGAAAGAAAATAAAACCAACAAAAATCCAAGCGCTCAAAACAATGGCTGGCTGCTGGAGATGTGCACTGTTTGGCTGTCGAAAGCAGAATGAGCTCTCTCTCCTGCCTGCGCTCCTTTTATACCCTCTGGTCTGTAGTGTGTTTTAAACCGTTCTTTTTAAATGTTTTTCCAGTTTCCCTGTATCCTTTTAAAATTAGGGCTTGACATTATACCACAATGAATTACACAACATGAACTGAAATTATACACTATTTAAATTTATTCATTTATTTATTTAGTAACGTAAGTACTTATTTAATATTTGGGTGTACAATTTTATATTTATACTTTGACAGTACAACAATGAATTTACTGTCATATTAGGGTTGGACATAAAGCCAATTGGGGTTATTAGGGGAAAAAGGGAAAAGGTCAGGGTTAGGGAAAGGGAACATGGGTGGGGTTAGGGTTAGGGGAAGGGAAGGGGTTGGGGTTAGGGAAAGGTAGTGGGAGGGGATAGGAGGTAAAGGGGAAGAGGGGGAGTGGTTAGGGTTAGGAAAAGGATCCGGATTGGGGATAAGGGGTTGGGATAATAGAAATTTGGACCATACCAGGGCACATTTCAATTAGTGTTGGACCAAAAACTGGGATCCGGAGTTGGGTCAAATTGGAAATTGAACTAAATTTGCATATTTAGGCCAGATGGGTCTTTAGTACCTAATAAATAGATCCAGTACTTTTCCTTCTTTTTACGTTCCCAATCCGTCCAGCTTACATTCCGTTGCAGGCCAGCCATTCTCATCGCTTCTTCGCCATGAATTAAAAAATGTTGAACCAAAAGAGTGTCTGTTGACTTCTTGTTCTTCACATTGTATCGATGTTGCATCATACGTGTGGACAATGTGTTCTTGGTTTCTCCAACATACTGAACACCACACTTAGAACAAAAGATAACATATATACAATTTTTTGAAGAACAGGGGTTAGGGTTAGGGGGTTAGGGTTAGGGTTAGGATTTGAGAAAGGACTGGGGCCCCAGCAATGCTGGAGACCCACAAGTGCACGGTCCATCGTGGAACGGGGGATGGTGCCCCCACCAACATAATTTTTCAAAAAATTGCCCATCACGGGAGTTTAGTAGGCCATCAATCTTTTTGTTGAGCTCTTCTTCGCGACGTTTCGGCGTCTGTAACGCCTTCCTCAGGCTGGAGCTCAATGAATTTCAATTTTTATCCCTCTGTTCTTAATAAAGTTTTTATCCCTTTTCTCTGTGTCCCGTGTGGTCTTTTATTCCCTTGCAGGCAGGCTTTTTAAGTGACATTTATTTATTTATTCATATCCTTTGTGGATTTTTAATTCTTTCCGGGTGCCATGAATTTAGGGGGTTAAGTAGGGTTAGGGTTAGGCGAGAAGAGAGGAGTGGTTATGTTTAGGGCAAGACCCCTGGGCCAGGGTCCTCTCCCTTCTGCCTACCCACCAAAAATTAAGTTATGAAATTTAAATTGTACCCAATTGGGGTTTGCTGTGTGGCCAACAGGCATCGTGGGGCCCCTTCGCTGAGGGGTACAGCCCCAAGCAGGAAGAACCGCCTCCCCACACACTGGCATCACGGATCCCTTCCAGAGACCAATTTCCAAGTCTAGGTCTCGCCAATAGGCATCACGGGTCTCCTTCCAGGACCAATTCCCAATCCTAGGTCTCACCAATGTGTGCATTGGGGGACTCCCCAACCAAGAGACCGACCCCTGAGAGACCAGGGTCCGACTTCCGTTACGTGGTCTCACCTGGTGGCTAGGAAAAGAAGGTAAAGGGCACCGCCCATCCCACGAGGCACAGGCGAGTTAGGATTTGAGAAAGGACTGGGGCCCCAGCAATGCTGGAGACCCACAAGTGCACGGTCCATCGTGGAACGGGGGATGGTGCCCCCACCAACATAATTTTTCAAAAAATTGCCCATCACGGGAGTTTAGTAGGCCATCAATCTTTTTGTTGAGCTCTTCTTCGCGACGTTTCGGCGTCTGTAACGCCTTCCTCAGGCTGGAGCTCAATGAATTTCAATTTTTATCCCTCTGTTCTTAATAAAGTTTTTATCCCTTTTCTCTGTGTCCCGTGTGGTCTTTTATTCCCTTGCAGGCAGGCTTTTTAAGTGACATTTATTTATTTATTCATATCCTTTGTGGATTTTTAATTCTTTCCGGGTGCCATGAATTTAGGGGGTTAAGTAGGGTTAGGGTTAGGCGAGAAGAGAGGAGTGGTTATGTTTAGGGCAAGACCCCTGGGCCAGGGTCCTCTCCCTTCTGCCTACCCACCAAAAATTAAGTTATGAAATTTAAATTGTACCCAATTGGGGTTTGCTGTGTGGCCAACAGGCATCGTGGGGCCCCTTCGCTGAGGGGTACAGCCCCAAGCAGGAAGAACCGCCTCCCCACACACTGGCATCACGGATCCCTTCCAGAGACCAATTTCCAAGTCTAGGTCTCGCCAATAGGCATCACGGGTCTCCTTCCAGGACCAATTCCCAATCCTAGGTCTCACCAATGTGTGCATTGGGGGACTCCCCAACCAAGAGACCGACCCCTGAGAGACCAGGGTCCGACTTCCGTTACGTGGTCTCACCTGGTGGCTAGGAAAAGAAGGTAAAGGGCACCGCCCATCCCACGAGGCACAGGCGAGTTAGGATTTGAGAAAGGACTGGGGCCCCAGCAATGCTGGAGACCCACAAGTGCACGGTCCATCGTGGAACGGGGGATGGTGCCCCCACCAACATAATTTTTCAAAAAATTGCCCATCACGGGAGTTTAGTAGGCCATCAATCTTTTTGTTGAGCTCTTCTTCGCGACGTTTCGGCGTCTGTAACGCCTTCCTCAGGCTGGAGCTCAATGAATTTCAATTTTTATCCCTCTGTTCTTAATAAAGTTTTTATCCCTTTTCTCTGTGTCCCGTGTGGTCTTTTATTCCCTTGCAGGCAGGCTTTTTAAGTGACATTTATTTATTTATTCATATCCTTTGTGGATTTTTAATTCTTTCCGGGTGCCATGAATTTAGGGGGTTAAGTAGGGTTAGGGTTAGGCGAGAAGAGAGGAGTGGTTATGTTTAGGGCAAGACCCCTGGGCCAGGGTCCTCTCCCTTCTGCCTACCCACCAAAAATTAAGTTATGAAATTTAAATTGTACCCAATTGGGGTTTGCTGTGTGGCCAACAGGCATCGTGGGGCCCCTTCGCTGAGGGGTACAGCCCCAAGCAGGAAGAACCGCCTCCCCACACACTGGCATCACGGATCCCTTCCAGAGACCAATTTCCAAGTCTAGGTCTCGCCAATAGGCATCACGGGTCTCCTTCCAGGACCAATTCCCAATCCTAGGTCTCACCAATGTGTGCATTGGGGGACTCCCCAACCAAGAGACCGACCCCTGAGAGACCAGGGTCCGACTTCCGTTACGTGGTCTCACCTGGTGGCTAGGAAAAGAAGGTAAAGGGCACCGCCCATCCCACGAGGCACAGGCGAGTTAGGATTTGAGAAAGGACTGGGGCCCCAGCAATGCTGGAGACCCACAAGTGCACGGTCCATCGTGGAACGGGGGATGGTGCCCCCACCAACATAATTTTTCAAAAAATTGCCCATCACGGGAGTTTAGTAGGCCATCAATCTTTTTGTTGAGCTCTTCTTCGCGACGTTTCGGCGTCTGTAACGCCTTCCTCAGGCTGGAGCTCAATGAATTTCAATTTTTATCCCTCTGTTCTTAATAAAGTTTTTATCCCTTTTCTCTGTGTCCCGTGTGGTCTTTTATTCCCTTGCAGGCAGGCTTTTTAAGTGACATTTATTTATTTATTCATATCCTTTGTGGATTTTTAATTCTTTCCGGGTGCCATGAATTTAGGGGGTTAAGTAGGGTTAGGGTTAGGCGAGAAGAGAGGAGTGGTTATGTTTAGGGCAAGACCCCTGGGCCAGGGTCCTCTCCCTTCTGCCTACCCACCAAAAATTAAGTTATGAAATTTAAATTGTACCCAATTGGGGTTTGCTGTGTGGCCAACAGGCATCGTGGGGCCCCTTCGCTGAGGGGTACAGCCCCAAGCAGGAAGAACCGCCTCCCCACACACTGGCATCACGGATCCCTTCCAGAGACCAATTTCCAAGTCTAGGTCTCGCCAATAGGCATCACGGGTCTCCTTCCAGGACCAATTCCCAATCCTAGGTCTCACCAATGTGTGCATTGGGGGACTCCCCAACCAAGAGACCGACCCCTGAGAGACCAGGGTCCGACTTCCGTTACGTGGTCTCACCTGGTGGCTAGGAAAAGAAGGTAAAGGGCACCGCCCATCCCACGAGGCACAGGCGAGTTAGGATTTGAGAAAGGACTGGGGCCCCAGCAATGCTGGAGACCCACAAGTGCACGGTCCATCGTGGAACGGGGGATGGTGCCCCCACCAACATAATTTTTCAAAAAATTGCCCATCACGGGAGTTTAGTAGGCCATCAATCTTTTTGTTGAGCTCTTCTTCGCGACGTTTCGGCGTCTGTAACGCCTTCCTCAGGCTGGAGCTCAATGAATTTCAATTTTTATCCCTCTGTTCTTAATAAAGTTTTTATCCCTTTTCTCTGTGTCCCGTGTGGTCTTTTATTCCCTTGCAGGCAGGCTTTTTAAGTGACATTTATTTATTTATTCATATCCTTTGTGGATTTTTAATTCTTTCCGGGTGCCATGAATTTAGGGGGTTAAGTAGGGTTAGGGTTAGGCGAGAAGAGAGGAGTGGTTATGTTTAGGGCAAGACCCCTGGGCCAGGGTCCTCTCCCTTCTGCCTACCCACCAAAAATTAAGTTATGAAATTTAAATTGTACCCAATTGGGGTTTGCTGTGTGGCCAACAGGCATCGTGGGGCCCCTTCGCTGAGGGGTACAGCCCCAAGCAGGAAGAACCGCCTCCCCACACACTGGCATCACGGATCCCTTCCAGAGACCAATTTCCAAGTCTAGGTCTCGCCAATAGGCATCACGGGTCTCCTTCCAGGACCAATTCCCAATCCTAGGTCTCACCAATGTGTGCATTGGGGGACTCCCCAACCAAGAGACCGACCCCTGAGAGACCAGGGTCCGACTTCCGTTACGTGGTCTCACCTGGTGGCTAGGAAAAGAAGGTAAAGGGCACCGCCCATCCCACGAGGCACAGGCGAGTTAGGATTTGAGAAAGGACTGGGGCCCCAGCAATGCTGGAGACCCACAAGTGCACGGTCCATCGTGGAACGGGGGATGGTGCCCCCACCAACATAATTTTTCAAAAAATTGCCCATCACGGGAGTTTAGTAGGCCATCAATCTTTTTGTTGAGCTCTTCTTCGCGACGTTTCGGCGTCTGTAACGCCTTCCTCAGGCTGGAGCTCAATGAATTTCAATTTTTATCCCTCTGTTCTTAATAAAGTTTTTATCCCTTTTCTCTGTGTCCCGTGTGGTCTTTTATTCCCTTGCAGGCAGGCTTTTTAAGTGACATTTATTTATTTATTCATATCCTTTGTGGATTTTTAATTCTTTCCGGGTGCCATGAATTTAGGGGGTTAAGTAGGGTTAGGGTTAGGCGAGAAGAGAGGAGTGGTTATGTTTAGGGCAAGACCCCTGGGCCAGGGTCCTCTCCCTTCTGCCTACCCACCAAAAATTAAGTTATGAAATTTAAATTGTACCCAATTGGGGTTTGCTGTGTGGCCAACAGGCATCGTGGGGCCCCTTCGCTGAGGGGTACAGCCCCAAGCAGGAAGAACCGCCTCCCCACACACTGGCATCACGGATCCCTTCCAGAGACCAATTTCCAAGTCTAGGTCTCGCCAATAGGCATCACGGGTCTCCTTCCAGGACCAATTCCCAATCCTAGGTCTCACCAATGTGTGCATTGGGGGACTCCCCAACCAAGAGACCGACCCCTGAGAGACCAGGGTCCGACTTCCGTTACGTGGTCTCACCTGGTGGCTAGGAAAAGAAGGTAAAGGGCACCGCCCATCCCACGAGGCACAGGCGAGTTAGGATTTGAGAAAGGACTGGGGCCCCAGCAATGCTGGAGACCCACAAGTGCACGGTCCATCGTGGAACGGGGGATGGTGCCCCCACCAACATAATTTTTCAAAAAATTGCCCATCACGGGAGTTTAGTAGGCCATCAATCTTTTTGTTGAGCTCTTCTTCGCGACGTTTCGGCGTCTGTAACGCCTTCCTCAGGCTGGAGCTCAATGAATTTCAATTTTTATCCCTCTGTTCTTAATAAAGTTTTTATCCCTTTTCTCTGTGTCCCGTGTGGTCTTTTATTCCCTTGCAGGCAGGCTTTTTAAGTGACATTTATTTATTTATTCATATCCTTTGTGGATTTTTAATTCTTTCCGGGTGCCATGAATTTAGGGGGTTAAGTAGGGTTAGGGTTAGGCGAGAAGAGAGGAGTGGTTATGTTTAGGGCAAGACCCCTGGGCCAGGGTCCTCTCCCTTCTGCCTACCCACCAAAAATTAAGTTATGAAATTTAAATTGTACCCAATTGGGGTTTGCTGTGTGGCCAACAGGCATCGTGGGGCCCCTTCGCTGAGGGGTACAGCCCCAAGCAGGAAGAACCGCCTCCCCACACACTGGCATCACGGATCCCTTCCAGAGACCAATTTCCAAGTCTAGGTCTCGCCAATAGGCATCACGGGTCTCCTTCCAGGACCAATTCCCAATCCTAGGTCTCACCAATGTGTGCATTGGGGGACTCCCCAACCAAGAGACCGACCCCTGAGAGACCAGGGTCCGACTTCCGTTACGTGGTCTCACCTGGTGGCTAGGAAAAGAAGGTAAAGGGCACCGCCCATCCCACGAGGCACAGGCGAGTTAGGATTTGAGAAAGGACTGGGGCCCCAGCAATGCTGGAGACCCACAAGTGCACGGTCCATCGTGGAACGGGGGATGGTGCCCCCACCAACATAATTTTTCAAAAAATTGCCCATCACGGGAGTTTAGTAGGCCATCAATCTTTTTGTTGAGCTCTTCTTCGCGACGTTTCGGCGTCTGTAACGCCTTCCTCAGGCTGGAGCTCAATGAATTTCAATTTTTATCCCTCTGTTCTTAATAAAGTTTTTATCCCTTTTCTCTGTGTCCCGTGTGGTCTTTTATTCCCTTGCAGGCAGGCTTTTTAAGTGACATTTATTTATTTATTCATATCCTTTGTGGATTTTTAATTCTTTCCGGGTGCCATGAATTTAGGGGGTTAAGTAGGGTTAGGGTTAGGCGAGAAGAGAGGAGTGGTTATGTTTAGGGCAAGACCCCTGGGCCAGGGTCCTCTCCCTTCTGCCTACCCACCAAAAATTAAGTTATGAAATTTAAATTGTACCCAATTGGGGTTTGCTGTGTGGCCAACAGGCATCGTGGGGCCCCTTCGCTGAGGGGTACAGCCCCAAGCAGGAAGAACCGCCTCCCCACACACTGGCATCACGGATCCCTTCCAGAGACCAATTTCCAAGTCTAGGTCTCGCCAATAGGCATCACGGGTCTCCTTCCAGGACCAATTCCCAATCCTAGGTCTCACCAATGTGTGCATTGGGGGACTCCCCAACCAAGAGACCGACCCCTGAGAGACCAGGGTCCGACTTCCGTTACGTGGTCTCACCTGGTGGCTAGGAAAAGAAGGTAAAGGGCACCGCCCATCCCACGAGGCACAGGCGAGTTAGGATTTGAGAAAGGACTGGGGCCCCAGCAATGCTGGAGACCCACAAGTGCACGGTCCATCGTGGAACGGGGGATGGTGCCCCCACCAACATAATTTTTCAAAAAATTGCCCATCACGGGAGTTTAGTAGGCCATCAATCTTTTTGTTGAGCTCTTCTTCGCGACGTTTCGGCGTCTGTAACGCCTTCCTCAGGCTGGAGCTCAATGAATTTCAATTTTTATCCCTCTGTTCTTAATAAAGTTTTTATCCCTTTTCTCTGTGTCCCGTGTGGTCTTTTATTCCCTTGCAGGCAGGCTTTTTAAGTGACATTTATTTATTTATTCATATCCTTTGTGGATTTTTAATTCTTTCCGGGTGCCATGAATTTAGGGGGTTAAGTAGGGTTAGGGTTAGGCGAGAAGAGAGGAGTGGTTATGTTTAGGGCAAGACCCCTGGGCCAGGGTCCTCTCCCTTCTGCCTACCCACCAAAAATTAAGTTATGAAATTTAAATTGTACCCAATTGGGGTTTGCTGTGTGGCCAACAGGCATCGTGGGGCCCCTTCGCTGAGGGGTACAGCCCCAAGCAGGAAGAACCGCCTCCCCACACACTGGCATCACGGATCCCTTCCAGAGACCAATTTCCAAGTCTAGGTCTCGCCAATAGGCATCACGGGTCTCCTTCCAGGACCAATTCCCAATCCTAGGTCTCACCAATGTGTGCATTGGGGGACTCCCCAACCAAGAGACCGACCCCTGAGAGACCAGGGTCCGACTTCCGTTACGTGGTCTCACCTGGTGGCTAGGAAAAGAAGGTAAAGGGCACCGCCCATCCCACGAGGCACAGGCGAGTTAGGATTTGAGAAAGGACTGGGGCCCCAGCAATGCTGGAGACCCACAAGTGCACGGTCCATCGTGGAACGGGGGATGGTGCCCCCACCAACATAATTTTTCAAAAAATTGCCCATCACGGGAGTTTAGTAGGCCATCAATCTTTTTGTTGAGCTCTTCTTCGCGACGTTTCGGCGTCTGTAACGCCTTCCTCAGGCTGGAGCTCAATGAATTTCAATTTTTATCCCTCTGTTCTTAATAAAGTTTTTATCCCTTTTCTCTGTGTCCCGTGTGGTCTTTTATTCCCTTGCAGGCAGGCTTTTTAAGTGACATTTATTTATTTATTCATATCCTTTGTGGATTTTTAATTCTTTCCGGGTGCCATGAATTTAGGGGGTTAAGTAGGGTTAGGGTTAGGCGAGAAGAGAGGAGTGGTTATGTTTAGGGCAAGACCCCTGGGCCAGGGTCCTCTCCCTTCTGCCTACCCACCAAAAATTAAGTTATGAAATTTAAATTGTACCCAATTGGGGTTTGCTGTGTGGCCAACAGGCATCGTGGGGCCCCTTCGCTGAGGGGTACAGCCCCAAGCAGGAAGAACCGCCTCCCCACACACTGGCATCACGGATCCCTTCCAGAGACCAATTTCCAAGTCTAGGTCTCGCCAATAGGCATCACGGGTCTCCTTCCAGGACCAATTCCCAATCCTAGGTCTCACCAATGTGTGCATTGGGGGACTCCCCAACCAAGAGACCGACCCCTGAGAGACCAGGGTCCGACTTCCGTTACGTGGTCTCACCTGGTGGCTAGGAAAAGAAGGTAAAGGGCACCGCCCATCCCACGAGGCACAGGCGAGTTAGGATTTGAGAAAGGACTGGGGCCCCAGCAATGCTGGAGACCCACAAGTGCACGGTCCATCGTGGAACGGGGGATGGTGCCCCCACCAACATAATTTTTCAAAAAATTGCCCATCACGGGAGTTTAGTAGGCCATCAATCTTTTTGTTGAGCTCTTCTTCGCGACGTTTCGGCGTCTGTAACGCCTTCCTCAGGCTGGAGCTCAATGAATTTCAATTTTTATCCCTCTGTTCTTAATAAAGTTTTTATCCCTTTTCTCTGTGTCCCGTGTGGTCTTTTATTCCCTTGCAGGCAGGCTTTTTAAGTGACATTTATTTATTTATTCATATCCTTTGTGGATTTTTAATTCTTTCCGGGTGCCATGAATTTAGGGGGTTAAGTAGGGTTAGGGTTAGGCGAGAAGAGAGGAGTGGTTATGTTTAGGGCAAGACCCCTGGGCCAGGGTCCTCTCCCTTCTGCCTACCCACCAAAAATTAAGTTATGAAATTTAAATTGTACCCAATTGGGGTTTGCTGTGTGGCCAACAGGCATCGTGGGGCCCCTTCGCTGAGGGGTACAGCCCCAAGCAGGAAGAACCGCCTCCCCACACACTGGCATCACGGATCCCTTCCAGAGACCAATTTCCAAGTCTAGGTCTCGCCAATAGGCATCACGGGTCTCCTTCCAGGACCAATTCCCAATCCTAGGTCTCACCAATGTGTGCATTGGGGGACTCCCCAACCAAGAGACCGACCCCTGAGAGACCAGGGTCCGACTTCCGTTACGTGGTCTCACCTGGTGGCTAGGAAAAGAAGGTAAAGGGCACCGCCCATCCCACGAGGCACAGGCGAGTTAGGATTTGAGAAAGGACTGGGGCCCCAGCAATGCTGGAGACCCACAAGTGCACGGTCCATCGTGGAACGGGGGATGGTGCCCCCACCAACATAATTTTTCAAAAAATTGCCCATCACGGGAGTTTAGTAGGCCATCAATCTTTTTGTTGAGCTCTTCTTCGCGACGTTTCGGCGTCTGTAACGCCTTCCTCAGGCTGGAGCTCAATGAATTTCAATTTTTATCCCTCTGTTCTTAATAAAGTTTTTATCCCTTTTCTCTGTGTCCCGTGTGGTCTTTTATTCCCTTGCAGGCAGGCTTTTTAAGTGACATTTATTTATTTATTCATATCCTTTGTGGATTTTTAATTCTTTCCGGGTGCCATGAATTTAGGGGGTTAAGTAGGGTTAGGGTTAGGCGAGAAGAGAGGAGTGGTTATGTTTAGGGCAAGACCCCTGGGCCAGGGTCCTCTCCCTTCTGCCTACCCACCAAAAATTAAGTTATGAAATTTAAATTGTACCCAATTGGGGTTTGCTGTGTGGCCAACAGGCATCGTGGGGCCCCTTCGCTGAGGGGTACAGCCCCAAGCAGGAAGAACCGCCTCCCCACACACTGGCATCACGGATCCCTTCCAGAGACCAATTTCCAAGTCTAGGTCTCGCCAATAGGCATCACGGGTCTCCTTCCAGGACCAATTCCCAATCCTAGGTCTCACCAATGTGTGCATTGGGGGACTCCCCAACCAAGAGACCGACCCCTGAGAGACCAGGGTCCGACTTCCGTTACGTGGTCTCACCTGGTGGCTAGGAAAAGAAGGTAAAGGGCACCGCCCATCCCACGAGGCACAGGCGAGTTAGGATTTGAGAAAGGACTGGGGCCCCAGCAATGCTGGAGACCCACAAGTGCACGGTCCATCGTGGAACGGGGGATGGTGCCCCCACCAACATAATTTTTCAAAAAATTGCCCATCACGGGAGTTTAGTAGGCCATCAATCTTTTTGTTGAGCTCTTCTTCGCGACGTTTCGGCGTCTGTAACGCCTTCCTCAGGCTGGAGCTCAATGAATTTCAATTTTTATCCCTCTGTTCTTAATAAAGTTTTTATCCCTTTTCTCTGTGTCCCGTGTGGTCTTTTATTCCCTTGCAGGCAGGCTTTTTAAGTGACATTTATTTATTTATTCATATCCTTTGTGGATTTTTAATTCTTTCCGGGTGCCATGAATTTAGGGGGTTAAGTAGGGTTAGGGTTAGGCGAGAAGAGAGGAGTGGTTATGTTTAGGGCAAGACCCCTGGGCCAGGGTCCTCTCCCTTCTGCCTACCCACCAAAAATTAAGTTATGAAATTTAAATTGTACCCAATTGGGGTTTGCTGTGTGGCCAACAGGCATCGTGGGGCCCCTTCGCTGAGGGGTACAGCCCCAAGCAGGAAGAACCGCCTCCCCACACACTGGCATCACGGATCCCTTCCAGAGACCAATTTCCAAGTCTAGGTCTCGCCAATAGGCATCACGGGTCTCCTTCCAGGACCAATTCCCAATCCTAGGTCTCACCAATGTGTGCATTGGGGGACTCCCCAACCAAGAGACCGACCCCTGAGAGACCAGGGTCCGACTTCCGTTACGTGGTCTCACCTGGTGGCTAGGAAAAGAAGGTAAAGGGCACCGCCCATCCCACGAGGCACAGGCGAGTTAGGATTTGAGAAAGGACTGGGGCCCCAGCAATGCTGGAGACCCACAAGTGCACGGTCCATCGTGGAACGGGGGATGGTGCCCCCACCAACATAATTTTTCAAAAAATTGCCCATCACGGGAGTTTAGTAGGCCATCAATCTTTTTGTTGAGCTCTTCTTCGCGACGTTTCGGCGTCTGTAACGCCTTCCTCAGGCTGGAGCTCAATGAATTTCAATTTTTATCCCTCTGTTCTTAATAAAGTTTTTATCCCTTTTCTCTGTGTCCCGTGTGGTCTTTTATTCCCTTGCAGGCAGGCTTTTTAAGTGACATTTATTTATTTATTCATATCCTTTGTGGATTTTTAATTCTTTCCGGGTGCCATGAATTTAGGGGGTTAAGTAGGGTTAGGGTTAGGCGAGAAGAGAGGAGTGGTTATGTTTAGGGCAAGACCCCTGGGCCAGGGTCCTCTCCCTTCTGCCTACCCACCAAAAATTAAGTTATGAAATTTAAATTGTACCCAATTGGGGTTTGCTGTGTGGCCAACAGGCATCGTGGGGCCCCTTCGCTGAGGGGTACAGCCCCAAGCAGGAAGAACCGCCTCCCCACACACTGGCATCACGGATCCCTTCCAGAGACCAATTTCCAAGTCTAGGTCTCGCCAATAGGCATCACGGGTCTCCTTCCAGGACCAATTCCCAATCCTAGGTCTCACCAATGTGTGCATTGGGGGACTCCCCAACCAAGAGACCGACCCCTGAGAGACCAGGGTCCGACTTCCGTTACGTGGTCTCACCTGGTGGCTAGGAAAAGAAGGTAAAGGGCACCGCCCATCCCACGAGGCACAGGCGAGTTAGGATTTGAGAAAGGACTGGGGCCCCAGCAATGCTGGAGACCCACAAGTGCACGGTCCATCGTGGAACGGGGGATGGTGCCCCCACCAACATAATTTTTCAAAAAATTGCCCATCACGGGAGTTTAGTAGGCCATCAATCTTTTTGTTGAGCTCTTCTTCGCGACGTTTCGGCGTCTGTAACGCCTTCCTCAGGCTGGAGCTCAATGAATTTCAATTTTTATCCCTCTGTTCTTAATAAAGTTTTTATCCCTTTTCTCTGTGTCCCGTGTGGTCTTTTATTCCCTTGCAGGCAGGCTTTTTAAGTGACATTTATTTATTTATTCATATCCTTTGTGGATTTTTAATTCTTTCCGGGTGCCATGAATTTAGGGGGTTAAGTAGGGTTAGGGTTAGGCGAGAAGAGAGGAGTGGTTATGTTTAGGGCAAGACCCCTGGGCCAGGGTCCTCTCCCTTCTGCCTACCCACCAAAAATTAAGTTATGAAATTTAAATTGTACCCAATTGGGGTTTGCTGTGTGGCCAACAGGCATCGTGGGGCCCCTTCGCTGAGGGGTACAGCCCCAAGCAGGAAGAACCGCCTCCCCACACACTGGCATCACGGATCCCTTCCAGAGACCAATTTCCAAGTCTAGGTCTCGCCAATAGGCATCACGGGTCTCCTTCCAGGACCAATTCCCAATCCTAGGTCTCACCAATGTGTGCATTGGGGGACTCCCCAACCAAGAGACCGACCCCTGAGAGACCAGGGTCCGACTTCCGTTACGTGGTCTCACCTGGTGGCTAGGAAAAGAAGGTAAAGGGCACCGCCCATCCCACGAGGCACAGGCGAGTTAGGATTTGAGAAAGGACTGGGGCCCCAGCAATGCTGGAGACCCACAAGTGCACGGTCCATCGTGGAACGGGGGATGGTGCCCCCACCAACATAATTTTTCAAAAAATTGCCCATCACGGGAGTTTAGTAGGCCATCAATCTTTTTGTTGAGCTCTTCTTCGCGACGTTTCGGCGTCTGTAACGCCTTCCTCAGGCTGGAGCTCAATGAATTTCAATTTTTATCCCTCTGTTCTTAATAAAGTTTTTATCCCTTTTCTCTGTGTCCCGTGTGGTCTTTTATTCCCTTGCAGGCAGGCTTTTTAAGTGACATTTATTTATTTATTCATATCCTTTGTGGATTTTTAATTCTTTCCGGGTGCCATGAATTTAGGGGGTTAAGTAGGGTTAGGGTTAGGCGAGAAGAGAGGAGTGGTTATGTTTAGGGCAAGACCCCTGGGCCAGGGTCCTCTCCCTTCTGCCTACCCACCAAAAATTAAGTTATGAAATTTAAATTGTACCCAATTGGGGTTTGCTGTGTGGCCAACAGGCATCGTGGGGCCCCTTCGCTGAGGGGTACAGCCCCAAGCAGGAAGAACCGCCTCCCCACACACTGGCATCACGGATCCCTTCCAGAGACCAATTTCCAAGTCTAGGTCTCGCCAATAGGCATCACGGGTCTCCTTCCAGGACCAATTCCCAATCCTAGGTCTCACCAATGTGTGCATTGGGGGACTCCCCAACCAAGAGACCGACCCCTGAGAGACCAGGGTCCGACTTCCGTTACGTGGTCTCACCTGGTGGCTAGGAAAAGAAGGTAAAGGGCACCGCCCATCCCACGAGGCACAGGCGAGTTAGGATTTGAGAAAGGACTGGGGCCCCAGCAATGCTGGAGACCCACAAGTGCACGGTCCATCGTGGAACGGGGGATGGTGCCCCCACCAACATAATTTTTCAAAAAATTGCCCATCACGGGAGTTTAGTAGGCCATCAATCTTTTTGTTGAGCTCTTCTTCGCGACGTTTCGGCGTCTGTAACGCCTTCCTCAGGCTGGAGCTCAATGAATTTCAATTTTTATCCCTCTGTTCTTAATAAAGTTTTTATCCCTTTTCTCTGTGTCCCGTGTGGTCTTTTATTCCCTTGCAGGCAGGCTTTTTAAGTGACATTTATTTATTTATTCATATCCTTTGTGGATTTTTAATTCTTTCCGGGTGCCATGAATTTAGGGGGTTAAGTAGGGTTAGGGTTAGGCGAGAAGAGAGGAGTGGTTATGTTTAGGGCAAGACCCCTGGGCCAGGGTCCTCTCCCTTCTGCCTACCCACCAAAAATTAAGTTATGAAATTTAAATTGTACCCAATTGGGGTTTGCTGTGTGGCCAACAGGCATCGTGGGGCCCCTTCGCTGAGGGGTACAGCCCCAAGCAGGAAGAACCGCCTCCCCACACACTGGCATCACGGATCCCTTCCAGAGACCAATTTCCAAGTCTAGGTCTCGCCAATAGGCATCACGGGTCTCCTTCCAGGACCAATTCCCAATCCTAGGTCTCACCAATGTGTGCATTGGGGGACTCCCCAACCAAGAGACCGACCCCTGAGAGACCAGGGTCCGACTTCCGTTACGTGGTCTCACCTGGTGGCTAGGAAAAGAAGGTAAAGGGCACCGCCCATCCCACGAGGCACAGGCGAGTTAGGATTTGAGAAAGGACTGGGGCCCCAGCAATGCTGGAGACCCACAAGTGCACGGTCCATCGTGGAACGGGGGATGGTGCCCCCACCAACATAATTTTTCAAAAAATTGCCCATCACGGGAGTTTAGTAGGCCATCAATCTTTTTGTTGAGCTCTTCTTCGCGACGTTTCGGCGTCTGTAACGCCTTCCTCAGGCTGGAGCTCAATGAATTTCAATTTTTATCCCTCTGTTCTTAATAAAGTTTTTATCCCTTTTCTCTGTGTCCCGTGTGGTCTTTTATTCCCTTGCAGGCAGGCTTTTTAAGTGACATTTATTTATTTATTCATATCCTTTGTGGATTTTTAATTCTTTCCGGGTGCCATGAATTTAGGGGGTTAAGTAGGGTTAGGGTTAGGCGAGAAGAGAGGAGTGGTTATGTTTAGGGCAAGACCCCTGGGCCAGGGTCCTCTCCCTTCTGCCTACCCACCAAAAATTAAGTTATGAAATTTAAATTGTACCCAATTGGGGTTTGCTGTGTGGCCAACAGGCATCGTGGGGCCCCTTCGCTGAGGGGTACAGCCCCAAGCAGGAAGAACCGCCTCCCCACACACTGGCATCACGGATCCCTTCCAGAGACCAATTTCCAAGTCTAGGTCTCGCCAATAGGCATCACGGGTCTCCTTCCAGGACCAATTCCCAATCCTAGGTCTCACCAATGTGTGCATTGGGGGACTCCCCAACCAAGAGACCGACCCCTGAGAGACCAGGGTCCGACTTCCGTTACGTGGTCTCACCTGGTGGCTAGGAAAAGAAGGTAAAGGGCACCGCCCATCCCACGAGGCACAGGCGAGTTAGGATTTGAGAAAGGACTGGGGCCCCAGCAATGCTGGAGACCCACAAGTGCACGGTCCATCGTGGAACGGGGGATGGTGCCCCCACCAACATAATTTTTCAAAAAATTGCCCATCACGGGAGTTTAGTAGGCCATCAATCTTTTTGTTGAGCTCTTCTTCGCGACGTTTCGGCGTCTGTAACGCCTTCCTCAGGCTGGAGCTCAATGAATTTCAATTTTTATCCCTCTGTTCTTAATAAAGTTTTTATCCCTTTTCTCTGTGTCCCGTGTGGTCTTTTATTCCCTTGCAGGCAGGCTTTTTAAGTGACATTTATTTATTTATTCATATCCTTTGTGGATTTTTAATTCTTTCCGGGTGCCATGAATTTAGGGGGTTAAGTAGGGTTAGGGTTAGGCGAGAAGAGAGGAGTGGTTATGTTTAGGGCAAGACCCCTGGGCCAGGGTCCTCTCCCTTCTGCCTACCCACCAAAAATTAAGTTATGAAATTTAAATTGTACCCAATTGGGGTTTTGCTGTGTGGCCAACAGGCATCGTGGGGCCCCTTCGCTGAGGGGTACAGCCCCAAGCAGGAAGAACCGCCTCCCCACACACTGGCATCACGGATCCCTTCCAGAGACCAATTTCCAAGTCTAGGTCTCGCCAATAGGCATCACGGGTCTCCTTCCAGGACCAATTCCCAATCCTAGGTCTCACCAATGTGTGCATTGGGGGACTCCCCAACCAAGAGACCGACCCCTGAGAGACCAGGGTCCGACTTCCGTTACGTGGTCTCACCTGGTGGCTAGGAAAAGAAGGTAAAGGGCACCGCCCATCCCACGAGGCACAGGCGAGTTAGGATTTGAGAAAGGACTGGGGCCCCAGCAATGCTGGAGACCCACAAGTGCACGGTCCATCGTGGAACGGGGGATGGTGCCCCCACCAACATAATTTTTCAAAAAATTGCCCATCACGGGAGTTTAGTAGGCCATCAATCTTTTTGTTGAGCTCTTCTTCGCGACGTTTCGGCGTCTGTAACGCCTTCCTCAGGCTGGAGCTCAATGAATTTCAATTTTTATCCCTCTGTTCTTAATAAAGTTTTTATCCCTTTCTCTGTGTCCCGTGTGGTCTTTTATTCCCTTGCAGGCAGGCTTTTTAAGTGACATTTATTTATTTATTCATATCCTTTGTGGATTTTTAATTCTTTCCGGGTGCCATGAATTTAGGGGGTTAAGTAGGGTTAGGGTTAGGCGAGAAGAGAGGAGTGGTTATGTTTAGGGCAAGACCCCTGGGCCAGGGTCCTCTCCCTTCTGCCTACCCACCAAAAATTAAGTTATGAAATTTAAATTGTACCCAATTGGGGTTTGCTGTGTGGCCAACAGGCATTCGTGGGGCCCCTTCGCTGAGGGGTACAGCCCCAAGCAGGAAGAACCGCCTCCCCACACACTGGCATCACGGATCCCTTCCAGAGACCAATTTCCAAGTCTAGGTCTCGCCAATAGGGCATCACGGGTCTCCTTCCAGGACCAATTCCCAATCCTAGGTCTCACCAATGTGTGCATTGGGGGACTCCCCAACCAAGAGACCGACCCCTGAGAGACCAGGGTCCGACTTCCGTTACGTGGTCTCACCTGGTGGCTAGGAAAAGAAGGTAAAGGGCACCGCCCATCCCACGAGGCACAGGCGAGTTAGGATTTGAGAAAGGACTGGGGCCCCAGCAATGCTGGAGACCCACAAGTGCACGGTCCATCGTGGAACGGGGGATGGTGCCCCCACCAACATAATTTTTCAAAAAATTGCCCATCACGGGAGTTTAGTAGGCCATCAATCTTTTTGTTGAGCTCTTCTTCGCGACGTTTTCGGCGTCTGTAACGCCTTCCTCAGGCTGGAGCTCAATGAATTTCAATTTTTATCCCTCTGTTCTTAATAAAGTTTTTATCCCTTTTCTCTGTGTCCCGTGTGGTCTTTTATTCCCTTGCAGGCAGGCTTTTTAAGTGACATTTATTTATTTATTCATATCCTTTGTGGATTTTTAATTCTTTCCGGGGTGCCATGAATTTAGGGGGTTAAGTAGGGTTAGGGTTAGGCGAGAAGAGAGGAGTGGTTATGTTTAGGGCAAGACCCCTGGGCCAGGGTCCTCTCCCTTCTGCCTACCCACCAAAAATTAAGTTATGAAATTTAAATTGTACCCAATTGGGGTTTGCTGTGTGGCCAACAGGCATCGTGGGGCCCCTTCGCTGAGGGGTACAGCCCAAGCAGGAAGAACCGCCTCCCCACACACTGGCATCACGGATCCCTTCCAGAGACCAATTTCCAAGTCTAGGTCTCGCCAATAGGCATCACGGGTCTCCTTCCAGGACCAATTCCCAATCCTAGGTCTCACCAATGTGTGCATTGGGGGACTCCCCAACCAAGAGACCGACCCCTGAGAGACCAGGGTCCGACTTCCGTTACGTGGTCTCACCTGGTGGCTAGGAAAAGAAGGTAAAGGGCACCGCCCATCCCACGAGGCACAGGCGAGTTAGGATTTGAGAAAGGACTGGGGCCCCAGCAATGCTGGAGACCCACAAGTGCACGGTCCATCGTGGAACGGGGGATGGTGCCCCCACCAACATAATTTTTCAAAAAATTGCCCATCACGGGAGTTTAGTAGGCCATCAATCTTTTTGTTGAGCTCTTCTTCGCGACGTTTCGGCGTCTGTAACGCCTTCCTCAGGCTGGAGCTCAATGAATTTCAATTTTTATCCCTCTGTTCTTAATAAAGTTTTTATCCCTTTTCTCTGTGTCCCGTGTGGTCTTTTCCCTTGCAGGCAGGCTTTTTAAGTGACATTTATTTATTTATTCATATCCTTTGTGGATTTTTAATTCTTTCCGGGTGCCATGAATTTAGGGGGTTAAGTAGGGTTAGGGTTAGGCGAGAAGAGAGGAGTGGTTATGTTTAGGGCAAGACCCCTGGGCCAGGGTCCTCTCCCTTCTGCCTACCCACCAAAAATTAAGTTATGAAATTTAAATTGTACCCAATTGGGGTTTGCTGTGTGGCCAACAGGCATCGTGGGGCCCCTTCGCTGAGGGGTACAGCCCCAAGCAGGAAGAACCGCCTCCCCACACACTGGCATCACGGATCCCTTCCAGAGACCAATTTCCAAGTCTAGGTCTCGCCAATAGGCATCACGGGTCTCCTTCCAGGACCAATTCCCAATCCTAGGTCTCACCAATGTGTGCATTGGGGGACTCCCCAACCAAGAGACCGACCCCTGAGAGACCAGGGTCCGACTTCCGTTACGTGGTCTCACCTGGTGGCTAGGAAAAGAAGGTAAAGGGCACCGCCCATCCCACGAGGCACAGGCGAGTTAGGATTTGAGAAAGGACTGGGGCCCCAGCAATGCTGGAGACCCACAAGTGCACGGTCCATCGTGGAACGGGGGATGGTGCCCCCACCAACATAATTTTTCAAAAAATTGCCCATCACGGGAGTTTAGTAGGCCATCAATCTTTTTGTTGAGCTCTTCTTCGCGACGTTTCGGCGTCTGTAACGCCTTCCTCAGGCTGGAGCTCAATGAATTTCAATTTTTATCCCTCTGTTCTTAATAAAGTTTTTATCCCTTTTCTCTGTGTCCCGTGTGGTCTTTTATTCCCTTGCAGGCAGGCTTTTTAAGTGACATTTATTTATTTATTCATATCCTTTGTGGATTTTTAATTCTTTCCGGGTGCCATGAATTTAGGGGGTTAAGTAGGGTTAGGGTTAGGCGAGAAGAGAGGAGTGGTTATGTTTAGGGCAAGACCCCTGGGCCAGGGTCCTCTCCCTTCTGCCTACCCACCAAAAATTAAGTTATGAAATTTAAATTGTACCCAATTGGGGTTTGCTGTGTGGCCAACAGGCATCGTGGGGCCCTTCGCTGAGGGGTACAGCCCCAAGCAGGAAGAACCGCCTCCCCACACACTGGCATCACGGATCCCTTCCAGAGACCAATTTCCAAGTCTAGGTCTCGCCAATAGGCATCACGGGTCTCCTTCCAGGACCAATTCCCAATCCTAGGTCTCACCAATGTGTGCATTGGGGGACTCCCCAACCAAGAGACCGACCCCTGAGAGACCAGGGTCCGACTTCCGTTACGTGGTCTCACCTGGTGGCTAGGAAAAGAAGGTAAAGGGCACCGCCCATCCCACGAGGCACAGGCGAGTTAGGATTTGAGAAAGGACTGGGGCCCCAGCAATGCTGGAGACCCACAAGTGCACGGTCCATCGTGGAACGGGGGATGGTGCCCCCACCAACATAATTTTTCAAAAATTGCCCATCACGGGAGTTTAGTAGGCCATCAATCTTTTTGTTGTTGAGCTCTTCTTCGCGACGTTTCGGCGTCTGTAACGCCTTCCTCAGGCTGGAGCTCAATGAATTTCAATTTTTATCCCTCTGTTCTTAATAAAGTTTTTATCCCTTTTCTCTGTGTCCCGTGTGGTCTTTTATTCCCTTGCAGGCAGGCTTTTTAAGTGACATTTATTTATTTATTCATATCCTTTGTGGATTTTTAATTCTTTCCGGGTGCCATGAATTTAGGGGGTTAAGTAGGGTTAGGGTTAGGCGAGAAGAGAGGAGTGGTTATGTTTAGGGCAAGACCCCTGGGCCAGGGTCCTCTCCCTTCTGCCTACCCACCAAAAATTAAGTTATGAAATTTAAATTGTACCCAATTGGGGTTTGCTGTGTGGCCAACAGGCATCGTGGGGCCCCTTCGCTGAGGGGTACAGCCCCAAGCAGGAAGAACCGCCTCCCCACACACTGGCATCACGGATCCCTTCCAGAGACCAATTTCCAAGTCTAGGTCTCGCCAATAGGCATCACGGGTCTCCTTCCAGGACCAATTCCCAATCCTAGGTCTCACCAATGTGTGCATTGGGGGACTCCCCAACCAAGAGACCGACCCCTGAGAGACCAGGGTCCGACTTCCGTTACGTGGTCTCACCTGGTGGCTAGGAAAAGAAGGTAAAGGGCACCGCCCATCCCACGAGGCACAGGCGAGTTAGGATTTGAGAAAGGACTGGGGCCCCAGCAATGCTGGAGACCCACAAGTGCACGGTCCATCGTGGAACGGGGGATGGTGCCCCCACCAACATAATTTTTCAAAAAATTGCCCATCACGGGAGTTTAGTAGGCCATCAATCTTTTTGTTGAGCTCTTCTTCGCGACGTTTCGGCGTCTGTAACGCCTTCCTCAGGCTGGAGCTCAATGAATTTCAATTTTTATCCCTCTGTTCTTAATAAAGTTTTTATCCCTTTTCTCTGTGTCCCGTGTGGTCTTTTATTCCCTTGCAGGCAGGCTTTTTAAGTGACATTTATTTATTTATTCATATCCTTTGTGGATTTTTAATTCTTTCCGGGTGCCATGAATTAGGGGGTTAAGTAGGGTTAGGGTTAGGCGAGAAGAGAGGAGTGGTTATGTTTAGGGCAAGACCCCTGGGCCAGGGTCCTCTCCCTTCTGCCTACCCACCAAAAATTAAGTTATGAAATTTAAATTGTACCCAATTGGGGTTTGCTGTGTGGCCAACAGGCATCGTGGGGCCCCTTCGCTGAGGGGTACAGCCCCAAGCAGGAAGAACCGCCTCCCCACACACTGGCATCACGGATCCCTTCCAGAGACCAATTTCCAAGTCTAGGTCTCGCCAATAGGCATCACGGGTCTCCTTCCAGGACCAATTCCCAATCCTAGGTCTCACCAATGTGTGCATTGGGGGACTCCCCAACCAAGAGACCGACCCCTGAGAGACCAGGGTCGACTTCCGTTACGTGGTCTCACCTGGTGGCTAGGAAAAGAAGGTAAAGGGCACCGCCCATCCCACGAGGCACAGGCGAGTTAGGATTTGAGAAAGGACTGGGGCCCCAGCAATGCTGGAGACCACAAGTGCACGGTCCATCGTGGAACGGGGGATGGTGCCCCCACCAACATAATTTTCAAAAAATTGCCCATCACGGGAGTTTAGTAGGCCATCAATCTTTTTGTTGAGCTCTTCTTCGCGACGTTTCGGCGTCTGTAACGCCTTCCTCAGGCTGGAGCTCAATGAATTTCAATTTTTATCCCTCTGTTCTTAATAAAGTTTTTATCCCTTTTCTCTGTGTCCCGTGTGGTCTTTTATTCCCTTGCAGGCAGGCTTTTTAAGTGACATTTATTTATTTATTCATATCCTTTGTGGATTTTTAATTCTTTCCGGGTGCCATGAATTTAGGGGGTTAAGTAGGGTTAGGGTTAGGCGAGAAGAGAGGAGTGGTTATGTTTAGGGCAAGACCCCTGGGCCAGGGTCCTCTCCCTTCTGCCTACCCACCAAAAATTAAGTTATGAATTTAAATTGTACCCAATTGGGGTTTGCTGTGTGGCCAACAGGCATCGTGGGGCCCCTTCGCTGAGGGGTACAGCCCCAAGCAGAAGAACCGCCTCCCCACACACTGGCATCACGGATCCCTTCCAGAGACCAATTTCCAAGTCTAGGTCTCGCCAATAGGCATCACGGGTCTCCTTCCAGGACCAATTCCCAATCCTAGGTCTCACCAATGTGTGCATTGGGGGACTCCCCAACCAAGAGACCGACCCCTGAGAGACCAGGGTCCGACTTCCGTTACGTGGTCTCACCTGGTGGCTAGGAAAAGAAGGTAAAGGGCACCGCCCATCCCACGAGGCACAGGCGAGTTAGGATTTGAGAAAGGACTGGGGCCCAGCAATGCTGGAGACCCACAAGTGCACGGTCCATCGTGGAACGGGGGATGGTGCCCCCACCAACATAATTTTTCAAAAAATTGCCCATCACGGGAGTTTAGTAGGCCATCAATCTTTTTGTTGAGCTCTTCTTCGCGACGTTTCGGCGTCTGTAACGCCTTCCTCAGGCTGGAGCTCAATGAATTTCAATTTCCCTCTGTTCTTAATAAAGTTTTTATCCCTTTTCTCTGTGTCCCGTGTGGTCTTTTATTCCCTTGCAGGCAGGCTTTTTAAGTGACATTTATTTATTTATTCATATCCTTTGTGGATTTTTAATTCTTTCCGGGTGCCATGAATTTAGGGGGTTAAGTAGGGTTAGGGTTAGGCGAGAAGAGAGGAGTGGTTATGTTTAGGGCAAGACCCCTGGGCCAGGGTCCTCTCCCTTCTGCCTACCCACCAAAAATTAAGTTATGAAATTTAAATTGTACCCAATTGGGGTTTGCTGTGTGGCCAACAGGCATCGTGGGGCCCCTTCGCTGAGGGGTACAGCCCCAAGCAGGAAGAACCGCCTCCCCCACACACTGGCATCACGGATCCCTTCCAGAGACCAATTTCCAAGTCTAGGTCTCGCCAATAGGCATCACGGGTCTCCTTCCAGGACCAATTCCCAATCCTAGGTCTCACCAATGTGTGCATTGGGGGACTCCCCAACCAAGAGACCGACCCCTGAGAGACCAGGGTCCGACTTCCGTTACGTGGTCTCACCTGGTGGCTAGGAAAAGAAGGTAAAGGGCACCGCCCATCCCACGAGGCACAGGCGAGTTAGGATTTGAGAAAGGACTGGGGCCCCAGCAATGCTGGAGACCCACAAGTGCACGGTCCATCGTGGAACGGGGGATGGTGCCCCCACCAACATAATTTTTCAAAAAATTGCCCATCACGGGAGTTTAGTAGGCCATCAATCTTTTTGTTGAGCTCTTCTTCGCGACGTTTCGGCGTCTGTAACGCCTTCCTCAGGCTGGAGCTCAATGAATTTCAATTTTTATCCCTCTGTTTCTTAATAAAGTTTTTATCCCTTTTCTCTGTGTCCCGTGTGGTCTTTTATTCCCTTGCAGGCAGGCTTTTTAAGTGGACATTTATTTATTTATTCATATCCTTTGTGGATTTTTAATTCTTTCCGGGTGCCATGAATTTAGGGGGTTAAGTAGGGTTAGGGTTAGGCGAGAAGAGAGGAGTGGTTATGTTTAGGGCAAGACCCCTGGGCCAGGGTCCTCTCCCTTCTGCCTACCCACCAAAAATTAAGTTATGAAATTTAAATTGTACCCAATTGGGGTTTGCTGTGTGGCCAACAGGCATCGTGGGGCCCCTTCGCTGAGGGGTACAGCCCCAAGCAGGAAGAACCGCCTCCCCACACACTGGCATCACGGATCCCTTCCAGAGACCAATTTCCAAGTCTAGGTCTCGCCAATAGGCATCACGGGTCTCCTTCCAGGACCAATTCCCAATCCTAGGTCTCACCAATGTGTGCATTGGGGGACTCCCCAACCAAGAGACCGACCCCTGAGAGACCAGGGTCCGACTTCCGTTACGTGGTCTCACCTGGTGGCTAGGAAAAGAAGGTAAAGGGCACCGCCCATCCCACGAGGCACAGGCGAGTTAGGATTTGAGAAAGGACTGGGGCCCCAGCAATGCTGGAGACCCACAAGTGCACGGTCCATCGTGGAACGGGGGATGGTGCCCCCACCAACATAATTTTTCAAAAAATTGCCCATCACGGGAGTTTAGTAGGCCATCAATCTTTTTGTTGAGCTCTTCTTCGCGACGTTTCGGCGTCTGTAACGCCTTCCTCAGGCTGGAGCTCAATGAATTTCAATTTTTATCCCTCTGTTCTTAATAAAGTTTTTATCCCTTTTCTCTGTGTCCCGTGTGGTCTTTTATTCCCTTGCAGGCAGGCTTTTTAAGTGACATTTATTTATTTATTCATATCCTTTGTGGATTTTTAATTCTTTCCGGGTGCCATGAATTTAGGGGGTTAAGTAGGGTTAGGGTTAGGCGAGAAGAGAGGAGTGGTTATGTTTAGGGCAAGACCCCTGGGCCAGGGTCCTCTCCCTTCTGCCTACCCACCAAAAATTAAGTTATGAAATTTAAATTGTACCCAATTGGGGTTTGCTGTGTGGCCAACAGGCATCGTGGGGCCCCTTCGCTGAGGGGTACAGCCCCAAGCAGGAAGAACCGCCTCCCCACACACTGGCATCACGGATCCCTTCCAGAGACCAATTTCCAAGTCTAGGTCTCGCCAATAGGCATCACGGGTCTCCTTCCAGGACCAATTCCCAATCCTAGGTCTCACCAATGTGTGCATTGGGGGACTCCCCAACCAAGAGACCGACCCCTGAGAGACCAGGGTCCGACTTCCGTTACGTGGTCTCACCTGGTGGCTAGGAAAAGAAGGTAAAGGGCACCGCCCATCCCACGAGGCACAGGCGAGTTAGGATTTGAGAAAGGACTGGGGCCCCAGCAATGCTGGAGACCCACAAGTGCACGGTCCATCGTGGAACGGGGGATGGTGCCCCCACCAACATAATTTTTCAAAAAAATTGCCCATCACGGGAGTTTAGTAGGCCATCAATCTTTTTGTTGAGCTCTTCTTCGCGACGTTTCGGCGTCTGTAACGCCTTCCTCAGGCTGGAGCTCAATGAATTTCAATTTTTATCCCTCTGTTCTTAATAAAGTTTTTATCCCTTTTCTCTGTGTCCCGTGTGGTCTTTTATTCCCTTGCAGGCAGGCTTTTTAAGTGACATTTATTTATTTATTCATATCCTTTGTGGATTTTTAATTCTTTCCGGGTGCCATGAATTTAGGGGGTTAAGTAGGGTTAGGGTTAGGCGAGAAGAGAGGAGTGGTTATGTTTAGGGCAAGACCCCTGGGCCAGGGTCCTCTCCCTTCTGCCTACCCACCAAAAATTAAGTTATGAAATTTAAATTGTACCCAATTGGGGTTTGCTGTGTGGCCAACAGGCATCGTGGGGCCCCTTCGCTGAGGGGTACAGCCCCAAGCAGGAAGAACCGCCTCCCCCACACACTGGCATCACGGATCCCTTCCAGAGACCAATTTCCAAGTCTAGGTCTCGCCAATAGGCATCACGGGTCTCCTTCCAGGACCAATTCCCAATCCTAGGTCTCACCAATGTGTGCATTGGGGGACTCCCCAACCAAGAGACCGACCCCTGAGAGACCAGGGTCCGACTTCCGTTACGTGGTCTCACCTGGTGGCTAGGAAAAGAAGGTAAAGGGCACCGCCCATCCCACGAGGCACAGGCGAGTTAGGATTTGAGAAAGGACTGGGGCCCCAGCAATGCTGGAGACCCACAAGTGCACGGTCCATCGTGGAACGGGGGATGGTGCCCCCACCAACATAATTTTTCAAAAAATTGCCCATCACGGGAGTTTAGTAGGCCATCAATCTTTTTGTTGAGCTCTTCTTCGCGACGTTTCGGCGTCTGTAACGCCTTCCTCAGGCTGGAGCTCAATGAATTTCAATTTTTATCCCTCTGTTCTTAATAAAGTTTTTATCCCTTTTCTCTGTGTCCCGTGTGGTCTTTTATTCCCTTGCAGGCAGGCTTTTTAAGTGACATTTATTTATTTATTCATATCCTTTGTGGATTTTTAATTCTTTCCGGGTGCCATGAATTTAGGGGGTTAAGTAGGGTTAGGGTTAGGCGAGAAGAGAGGAGTGGTTATGTTTAGGGCAAGACCCCTGGGCCAGGGTCCTCTCCCTTCTGCCTACCCACCAAAAATTAAGTTATGAAATTTAAATTGTACCCAATTGGGGTTTGCTGTGTGGCCAACAGGCATCGTGGGGCCCCTTCGCTGAGGGGTACAGCCCCAAGCAGGAAGAACCGCCTCCCCACACACTGGCATCACGGATCCCTTCCAGAGACCAATTTCCAAGTCTAGGTCTCGCCAATAGGCATCACGGGTCTCCTTCCAGGACCAATTCCCAATCCTAGGTCTCACCAATGTGTGCATTGGGGACTCCCCAACCAAGAGACCGACCCCTGAGAGACCAGGGTCCGACTTCCGTTACGTGGTCTCACCTGGTGGCTAGGAAAAGAAGGTAAAGGGCACCGCCCATCCCACGAGGCACAGGCGAGTTAGGATTTGAGAAAGGACTGGGGCCCCAGCAATGCTGGAGACCCACAAGTGCACGGTCCATCGTGGAACGGGGGATGGTGCCCCCACCAACATAATTTTTCAAAAAATTGCCCATCACGGGAGTTTAGTAGGCCATCAATCTTTTTGTTGAGCTCTTCTTCGCGACGTTTCGGCGTCTGTAACGCCTTCCTCAGGCTGGAGCTCAATGAATTTCAATTTTTATCCCTCTGTTCTTAATAAAGTTTTTATCCCTTTTCTCTGTGTCCCGTGTGGTCTTTTATTCCCTTGCAGGCAGGCTTTTTAAGTGACATTTATTTATTTATTCATATCCTTTGTGGATTTTTAATTCTTTCCGGGTGCCATGAATTTAGGGGGTTAAGTAGGGTTAGGGTTAGGCGAGAAGAGAGGAGTGGTTATGTTTAGGGCAAGACCCCTGGGCCAGGGTCCTCTCCCTTCTGCCTACCCACCAAAAATTAAGTTATGAAATTTAAATTGTACCCAATTGGGGTTTGCTGTGTGGCCAACAGGCATCGTGGGGCCCCTTCGCTGAGGGGTACAGCCCCAAGCAGGAAGAACCGCCTCCCCACACACTGGCATCACGGATCCCTTCCAGAGACCAATTTCCAAGTCTAGGTCTCGCCAATAGGCATCACGGGTCTCCTTCCAGGACCAATTCCCAATCCTAGGTCTCACCAATGTGTGCATTGGGGGACTCCCCAACCAAGAGACCGACCCCTGAGAGACCAGGGTCCGACTTCCGTTACGTGGTCTCACCTGGTGGCTAGGAAAAGAAGGTAAAGGGCACCGCCCATCCCACGAGGCACAGGCGAGTTAGGATTTGAGAAAGGACTGGGGCCCCAGCAATGCTGGAGACCCACAAGTGCACGGTCCATCGTGGAACGGGGGATGGTGCCCCCACCAACATAATTTTTCAAAAAATTGCCCATCACGGGAGTTTAGTAGGCCATCAATCTTTTTGTTGAGCTCTTCTTCGCGACGTTTCGGCGTCTGTAACGCCTTCCTCAGGCTGGAGCTCAATGAATTTCAATTTTTATCCCTCTGTTCTTAATAAAGTTTTTATCCCTTTTCTCTGTGTCCCGTGTGGTCTTTTATTCCCTTGCAGGCAGGCTTTTTAAGTGACATTTATTTATTTATTCATATCCTTTGTGGATTTTTAATTCTTTCCGGGTGCCATGAATTTAGGGGGTTAAGTAGGGTTAGGGTTAGGCGAGAAGAGAGGAGTGGTTATGTTTAGGGCAAGACCCCTGGGCCAGGGTCCTCTCCCTTCTGCCTACCCACCAAAAATTAAGTTATGAAATTTAAATTGTACCCAATTGGGGTTTGCTGTGTGGCCAACAGGCATCGTGGGGCCCCTTCGCTGAGGGGTACAGCCCAAGCAGGAAGAACCGCCTCCCCACACACTGGCATCACGGATCCCTTCCAGAGACCAATTTCCAAGTCTAGGTCTCGCCAATAGGCATCACGGGTCTCCTTCCAGGACCAATTCCCAATCCTAGGTCTCACCAATGTGTGCATTGGGGGACTCCCCAACCAAGAGACCGACCCCTGAGAGACCAGGGTCCGACTTCCGTTACGTGGTCTCACCTGGTGGCTAGGAAAAGAAGGTAAAGGGCACCGCCCATCCCACGAGGCACAGGCGAGTTAGGATTTGAGAAAGGACTGGGGCCCCAGCAATGCTGGAGACCCACAAGTGCACGGTCCATCGTGGAACGGGGGATGGTGCCCCCACCAACATAATTTTTCAAAAAATTGCCCATCACGGGAGTTTAGTAGGCCATCAATCTTTTTGTTGAGCTCTTCTTCGCGACGTTTCGGCGTCTGTAACGCCTTCCTCAGGCTGGAGCTCAATGAATTTCAATTTTTATCCCTCTGTTCTTAATAAAGTTTTTATCCCTTTTCTCTGTGTCCCGTGTGGTCTTTTATTCCCTTGCAGGCAGGCTTTTTAAGTGACATTTATTTATTTATTCATATCCTTTGTGGATTTTTAATTCTTTCCGGGTGCCATGAATTTAGGGGGTTAAGTAGGGTTAGGGTTAGGCGAGAAGAGAGGAGTGGTTATGTTTAGGGCAAGACCCCTGGGCCAGGGTCCTCTCCCTTCTGCCTACCCACCAAAAATTAAGTTATGAAATTTAAATTGTACCCAATTGGGGTTTGCTGTGTGGCCAACAGGCATCGTGGGGCCCCTTCGCTGAGGGGTACAGCCCCAAGCAGGAAGAACCGCCTCCCCACACACTGGCATCACGGATCCCTTCCAGAGACCAATTTCCAAGTCTAGGTCTCGCCAATAGGCATCACGGGTCTCCTTCCAGGACCAATTCCCAATCCTAGGTCTCACCAATGTGTGCATTGGGGGACTCCCCAACCAAGAGACCGACCCCTGAGAGACCAGGGTCCGACTTCCGTTACGTGGTCTCACCTGGTGGCTAGGAAAAGAAGGTAAAGGGCACCGCCCATCCCACGAGGCACAGGCGAGTTAGGATTTGAGAAAGGACTGGGGCCCCAGCAATGCTGGAGACCCACAAGTGCACGGTCCATCGTGGAACGGGGGATGGTGCCCCCACCAACATAATTTTTCAAAAAATTGCCCATCACGGGAGTTTAGTAGGCCATCAATCTTTTTGTTGAGCTCTTCTTCGCGACGTTTCGGCGTCTGTAACGCCTTCCTCAGGCTGGAGCTCAATGAATTTCAATTTTTATCCCTCTGTTCTTAATAAAGTTTTTATCCCTTTTCTCTGTGTCCCGTGTGGTCTTTTATTCCCTTGCAGGCAGGCTTTTTAAGTGACATTTATTTATTTATTCATATCCTTTGTGGATTTTTAATTCTTTCCGGGTGCCATGAATTTAGGGGGTTAAGTAGGGTTAGGGTTAGGCGAGAAGAGAGGAGTGGTTATGTTTAGGGCAAGACCCCTGGGCCAGGGTCCTCTCCCTTCTGCCTACCCACCAAAAATTAAGTTATGAAATTTAAATTGTACCCAATTGGGGTTTGCTGTGTGGCCAACAGGCATCGTGGGGCCCCTTCGCTGAGGGGTACAGCCCCAAGCAGGAAGAACCGCCTCCCCACACACTGGCATCACGGATCCCTTCCAGAGACCAATTTCCAAGTCTAGGTCTCGCCAATAGGCATCACGGGTCTCCTTCCAGGACCAATTCCCAATCCTAGGTCTCACCAATGTGTGCATTGGGGGACTCCCCAACCAAGAGACCGACCCCTGAGAGACCAGGGTCCGACTTCCGTTACGTGGTCTCACCTGGTGGCTAGGAAAAGAAGGTAAAGGGCACCGCCCATCCCACGAGGCACAGGCGAGTTAGGATTTGAGAAAGGACTGGGGCCCCAGCAATGCTGGAGACCCACAAGTGCACGGTCCATCGTGGAACGGGGGATGGTGCCCCCACCAACATAATTTTTCAAAAAATTGCCCATCACGGGAGTTTAGTAGGCCATCAATCTTTTTGTTGAGCTCTTCTTCGCGACGTTTCGGCGTCTGTAACGCCTTCCTCAGGCTGGAGCTCAATGAATTTCAATTTTTATCCCTCTGTTCTTAATAAAGTTTTTATCCCTTTTCTCTGTGTCCCGTGTGGTCTTTTATTCCCTTGCAGGCAGGCTTTTTAAGTGACATTTATTTATTTATTCATATCCTTTGTGGATTTTTAATTCTTTCCGGGTGCCATGAATTTAGGGGGTTAAGTAGGGTTAGGGTTAGGCGAGAAGAGAGGAGTGGTTATGTTTAGGGCAAGACCCCTGGGCCAGGGTCCTCTCCCTTCTGCCTACCCACCAAAAATTAAGTTATGAAATTTAAATTGTACCCAATTGGGGTTTGCTGTGTGGCCAACAGGCATCGTGGGGCCCCTTCGCTGAGGGGTACAGCCCCAAGCAGGAAGAACCGCCTCCCCACACACTGGCATCACGGATCCCTTCCAGAGACCAATTTCCAAGTCTAGGTCTCGCCAATAGGCATCACGGGTCTCCTTCCAGGACCAATTCCCAATCCTAGGTCTCACCAATGTGTGCATTGGGGGACTCCCCAACCAAGAGACCGACCCCTGAGAGACCAGGGTCCGACTTCCGTTACGTGGTCTCACCTGGTGGCTAGGAAAAGAAGGTAAAGGGCACCGCCCATCCCACGAGGCACAGGCGAGTTAGGATTTGAGAAAGGACTGGGGCCCCAGCAATGCTGGAGACCCACAAGTGCACGGTCCATCGTGGAACGGGGGATGGTGCCCCCACCAACATAATTTTTCAAAAAATTGCCCATCACGGGAGTTTAGTAGGCCATCAATCTTTTTGTTGAGCTCTTCTTCGCGACGTTTCGGCGTCTGTAACGCCTTCCTCAGGCTGGAGCTCAATGAATTTCAATTTTTATCCCTCTGTTCTTAATAAAGTTTTTATCCCTTTTCTCTGTGTCCCGTGTGGTCTTTTATTCCCTTGCAGGCAGGCTTTTTAAGTGACATTTATTTATTTATTCATATCCTTTGTGGATTTTTAATTCTTTCCGGGTGCCATGAATTTAGGGGGTTAAGTAGGGTTAGGGTTAGGCGAGAAGAGAGGAGTGGTTATGTTTAGGGCAAGACCCCTGGGCCAGGGTCCTCTCCCTTCTGCCTACCCACCAAAAATTAAGTTATGAAATTTAAATTGTACCCAATTGGGGTTTGCTGTGTGGCCAACAGGCATCGTGGGGCCCCTTCGCTGAGGGGTACAGCCCCAAGCAGGAAGAACCGCCTCCCCACACACTGGCATCACGGATCCCTTCCAGAGACCAATTTCCAAGTCTAGGTCTCGCCAATAGGCATCACGGGTCTCCTTCCAGGACCAATTCCCAATCCTAGGTCTCACCAATGTGTGCATTGGGGGACTCCCCAACCAAGAGACCGACCCCTGAGAGACCAGGGTCCGACTTCCGTTACGTGGTCTCACCTGGTGGCTAGGAAAAGAAGGTAAAGGGCACCGCCCATCCCACGAGGCACAGGCGAGTTAGGATTTGAGAAAGGACTGGGGCCCCAGCAATGCTGGAGACCCACAAGTGCACGGTCCATCGTGGAACGGGGGATGGTGCCCCCACCAACATAATTTTTCAAAAAATTGCCCATCACGGGAGTTTAGTAGGCCATCAATCTTTTGTTGAGCTCTTCTTCGCGACGTTTCGGCGTCTGTAACGCCTTCCTCAGGCTGGAGCTCAATGAATTTCAATTTTTATCCCTCTGTTCTTAATAAAGTTTTTATCCCTTTTCTCTGTGTCCCGTGTGGTCTTTTATTCCCTTGCAGGCAGGCTTTTTAAGTGACATTTATTTATTTATTCATATCCTTTGTGGATTTTTAATTCTTTCCGGGTGCCATGAATTTAGGGGGTTAAGTAGGGTTAGGGTTAGGCGAGAAGAGAGGAGTGGTTATGTTTAGGGCAAGACCCCTGGGCCAGGGTCCTCTCCTTCTGCCTACCCACCAAAAATTAAGTTATGAAATTTAAATTGTACCCAATTGGGGTTTGCTGTGTGGCCAACAGGCATCGTGGGGCCCCTTCGCTGAGGGGTACAGCCCCAAGCAGGAAGAACCGCCTCCCCACACACTGGCATCACGGATCCCTTCCAGAGACCAATTTCCAAGTCTAGGTCTCGCCAATAGGCATCACGGGTCTCCTTCCAGGACCAATTCCCAATCCTAGGTCTCACCAATGTGTGCATTGGGGGACTCCCCAACCAAGAGACCGACCCCTGAGAGACCAGGGTCCGACTTCCGTTACGTGGTCTCACCTGGTGGCTAGGAAAAGAAGGTAAAGGGCACCGCCCATCCCACGAGGCACAGGCGAGTTAGGATTTGAGAAAGGACTGGGGCCCCAGCAATGCTGGAGACCCACAAGTGCACGGTCCATCGTGGAACGGGGGATGGTGCCCCCACCAACATAATTTTTCAAAAAATTGCCCATCACGGGAGTTTAGTAGGCCATCAATCTTTTTGTTGAGCTCTTCTTCGCGACGTTTCGGCGTCTGTAACGCCTTCCTCAGGCTGGAGCTCAATGAATTTCAATTTTTATCCCTCTGTTCTTAATAAAGTTTTTATCCCTTTTCTCTGTGTCCCGTGTGGTCTTTTATTCCCTTGCAGGCAGGCTTTTTAAGTGACATTTATTTATTTATTCATATCCTTTGTGGATTTTTAATTCTTTCCGGGTGCCATGAATTTAGGGGGTTAAGTAGGGTTAGGGTTAGGCGAGAAGAGAGGAGTGGTTATGTTTAGGGCAAGACCCCTGGGCCAGGGTCCTCTCCCTTCTGCCTACCCACCAAAAATTAAGTTATGAAATTTAAATTGTACCCAATTGGGGTTTGCTGTGTGGCCAACAGGCATCGTGGGGCCCCTTCGCTGAGGGGTACAGCCCCAAGCAGGAAGAACCGCCTCCTCCACACACTGGCATCACGGATCCCTTCCAGAGACCAATTTCCAAGTCTAGGTCTCGCCAATAGGCATCACGGGTCTCCTTCCAGGACCAATTCCCAATCCTAGGTCTCACCAATGTGTGCATTGGGGGACTCCCCAACCAAGAGACCGACCCCTGAGAGACCAGGGTCCGACTTCCGTTACGTGGTCTCACCTGGTGGCTAGGAAAAGAAGGTAAAGGGCACCGCCCATCCCACGAGGCACAGGCGAGTTAGGATTTGAGAAAGGACTGGGGCCCCAGCAATGCTGGAGACCCACAAGTGCACGGTCCATCGTGGAACGGGGATGGTGCCCCCACCAACATAATTTTTCAAAAAATTGCCCATCACGGGAGTTTAGTAGGCCATCAATCTTTTTGTTGAGCTCTTCTTCGCGACGTTTCGGCGTCTGTAACGCCTTCCTCAGGCTGGAGCTCAATGAATTTCAATTTTTATCCCTCTGTTCTTAATAAAGTTTTTATCCCTTTTCTCTGTGTCCCGTGTGGTCTTTTATTCCCTTGCAGGCAGGCTTTTTAAGTGACATTTATTTATTTATTCATATCCTTTGTGGATTTTTAATTCTTTCCGGGTGCCATGAATTTAGGGGGTTAAGTAGGGTTAGGGTTAGGCGAGAAGAGAGGAGTGGTTATGTTTAGGGCAAGACCCCTGGGCCAGGGTCCTCTCCCTTCTGCCTACCCACCAAAAATTAAGTTATGAAATTTAAATTGTACCCAATTGGGGTTTGCTGTGTGGCCAACAGGCATCGTGGGGCCCCTTCGCTGAGGGGTACAGCCCCAAGCAGGAAGAACCGCCTCCCCACACACTGGCATCACGGATCCCTTCCAGAGACCAATTTCCAAGTCTAGGTCTCGCCAATAGGCATCACGGGTCTCCTTCCAGGACCAATTCCCAATCCTAGGTCTCACCAATGTGTGCATTGGGGGACTCCCCAACCAAGAGACCGACCCCTGAGAGACCAGGGTCCGACTTCCGTTACGTGGTCTCACCTGGTGGCTAGGAAAAGAAGGTAAAGGGCACCGCCCATCCCACGAGGGCACAGGCGAGTTAGGATTTGAGAAAGGACTGGGGCCCCAGCAATGCTGGAGACCACAAGTGCACGGTCCATCGTGGAACGGGGGATGGTGCCCCCACCAACATAATTTTTCAAAAAAATTGCCCATCACGGGAGTTTAGTAGGCCATCAATCTTTTTGTTGAGCTCTTCTTCGCGACGTTTCGGCGTCTGTAACGCCTTCCTCAGGCTGGAGCTCAATGAATTTCAATTTTTATCCCTCTGTTCTTAATAAAGTTTTTATCCCTTTTCTCTGTGTCCCGTGTGGTCTTTTATTCCCTTGCAGGCAGGCTTTTTAAGTGACATTTATTTATTTATTCATATCCTTTGTGGATTTTTAATTCTTTCCGGGTGCCATGAATTTAGGGGGTTAAGTAGGGTTAGGGTTAGGCGAGAAGAGAGGAGTGGTTATGTTTAGGGCAAGACCCCTGGGCCAGGGTCCTCTCCCTTCTGCCTACCCACCAAAAATTAAGTTATGAAATTTAAATTGTACCCAATTGGGGTTTGCTGTGTGGCCAACAGGCATCGTGGGGCCCCTTCGCTGAGGGGTACAGCCCCAAGCAGGAAGAACCGCCTCCCCACACACTGGCATCACGGATCCCTTCCAGAGACCAATTTCCAAGTCTAGGTCTCGCCAATAGGCCATCACGGGTCTCCTTCCAGGACCAATTCCCAATCCTAGGTCTCACCAATGTGTGCATTGGGGGACTCCCCAACCAAGAGACCGACCCCTGAGAGACCAGGGTCCGACTTCCGTTACGTGGTCTCACCTGGTGGCTAGGAAAAGAAGGTAAAGGGCACCGCCCATCCCACGAGGCACAGGCGAGTTAGGATTTGAGAAAGGACTGGGGCCCCCAGCAATGCTGGAGACCCACAAGTGCACGGTCCATCGTGGAACGGGGGATGGTGCCCCCACCAACATAATTTTTCAAAAAATTGCCCATCACGGGAGTTTAGTAGGCCATCAATCTTTTTGTTGAGCTCTTCTTCGCGACGTTTCGGCGTCTGTAACGCCTTCCTCAGGCTGGAGCTCAATGAATTTCAATTTTTATCCCTCTGTTCTTAATAAAGTTTTTATCCCTTTTCTCTGTGTCCCGTGTGGTCTTTTATTCCCTTGCAGGCAGGCTTTTTAAGTGACATTTATTTATTTATTCATATCCTTTGTGGATTTTTAATTCTTTCCGGGTGCCATGAATTTAGGGGGTTAAGTAGGGTTAGGGTTAGGCGAGAAGAGAGGAGTGGTTATGTTTAGGGCAAGACCCCTGGGCCAGGGTCCTCTCCCTTCTGCCTACCCACCAAAAATTAAGTTATGAAATTTAAATTGTACCCAATTGGGGTTTGCTGTGTGGCCAACAGGCATCGTGGGGCCCCTTCGCTGAGGGGTACAGCCCCAAGCAGGAAGAACCGCCTCCCCACACACTGGCATCACGGATCCCTTCCAGAGACCAATTTCCAAGTCTAGGTCTCGCCAATAGGCATCACGGGTCTCCTTCCAGGACCAATTCCCAATCCTAGGTCTCACCAATGTGTGCATTGGGGGACTCCCCAACCAAGAGACCGACCCCTGAGAGACCAGGGTCCGACTTCCGTTACGTGGTCTCACCTGGTGGCTAGGAAAAGAAGGTAAAGGGCACCGCCCATCCCACGAGGCACAGGCGAGTTAGGATTTGAGAAAGGACTGGGGCCCCAGCAATGCTGGAGACCCACAAGTGCACGGTCCATCGTGGAACGGGGGATGGTGCCCCCACCAACATAATTTTTCAAAAAATTGCCCATCACGGGAGTTTAGTAGGCCATCAATCTTTTTGTTGAGCTCTTCTTCGCGACGTTTCGGCGTCTGTAACGCCTTCCTCAGGCTGGAGCTCAATGAATTTCAATTTTTATCCCTCTGTTCTTAATAAAGTTTTTATCCCTTTTCTCTGTGTCCCGTGTGGTCTTTTATTCCCTTGCAGGCAGGCTTTTTAAGTGACATTTATTTATTTATTCATATCCTTTGTGGATTTTTAATTCTTTCCGGGTGCCATGAATTTAGGGGGTTAAGTAGGGTTAGGGTTAGGCGAGAAGAGAGGAGTGGTTATGTTTAGGGCAAGACCCCTGGGCCAGGGTCCTCTCCCTTCTGCCTACCCACCAAAAATTAAGTTATGAAATTTAAATTGTACCCAATTGGGGTTTGCTGTGTGGCCAACAGGCATCGTGGGGCCCCTTCGCTGAGGGGTACAGCCCCAAGCAGGAAGAACCGCCTCCCCACACACTGGCATCACGGATCCCTTCCAGAGACCAATTTCCAAGTCTAGGTCTCGCCAATAGGCATCACGGGTCTCCTTCCAGGACCAATTCCCAATCCTAGGTCTCACCAATGTGTGCATTGGGGGACTCCCCAACCAAGAGACCGACCCCTGAGAGACCAGGGTCCGACTTCCGTTACGTGGTCTCACCTGGTGGCTAGGAAAAGAAGGTAAAGGGCACCGCCCATCCCACGAGGCACAGGCGAGTTAGGATTTGAGAAAGGACTGGGGCCCCAGCAATGCTGGAGACCCACAAGTGCACGGTCCAATCGTGGAACGGGGGATGGTGCCCCCACCAACATAATTTTTCAAAAAATTGCCCATCACGGGAGTTTAGTAGGCCATCAATCTTTTTGTTGAGCTCTTCTTCGCGACGTTTCGGCGTCTGTAACGCCTTCCTCAGGCTGGAGCTCAATGAATTTCAATTTTTATCCCTCTGTTCTTAATAAAGTTTTTATCCCTTTTCTCTGTGTCCCGTGTGGTCTTTTATTCCCTTGCAGGCAGGCTTTTTAAGTGACATTTATTTATTTATTCATATCCTTTGTGGATTTTTAATTCTTTCCGGGTGCCATGAATTTAGGGGGTTAAGTAGGGTTAGGGTTAGGCGAGAAGAGAGGAGTGGTTATGTTTAGGGCAAGACCCCTGGGCCAGGGTCCTC
>NC_140569.1:36902154-36904654 GCF_057381845.1 Rhamphochromis longiceps | reverse complement strand
CCCTTACGGTCGAAAAAGATGTGCTGCTGTCGAACTGGCCATTACATCCTCACCTGATCTAGTCCCCCATTAGATCCCCCCCCCCCCCCCCGCAGTTACCCCGTACCACATATCTAGCACGGACCTTGACCTCCAGCAGGCCCCGGGGACCCACATTACCCCCCCCCCCTTCCCCCTGCAGTTACCCTGTACCACATGTCTAGCATGGACCTTGACTTCCAGCAGGCCCTGGGGACCCACATACTCCCCTGCTCTACTCCCCCACTAGCTTTCCTTTCTTGCAGTTATGATCCAGCGCATATCCAGCATGGACCTTGACTTCCAGCAGGCCCCGGGGACCCAAATTACCCCCCCCCCCCCCCTGCAGTTACCCTGTACCACATATCTAGCATGGACCTTGACTTCCAGCAGGCCCCGTGGACCCACATTACCCCCCCCCCCCCTGCAGTTACCCTGTGCCACATATCTAGCATGGACCTGGACCTCCAGCAGGCCCTGGGGACCCACATACTCCCCTGCTCTACTCCCCCACTAGCTTTCCTTTCTTGCAGTTATGATCCAGCGCATATCCAGCATGGACCTTGACCTCCAGCAGGCCCCGTGAACCCACATTACCCCCCCCCCCCCCTGCAGTTACCCTGTACCACGTATCTAGCATGGACCTGGACCTCCAGCAGGCCCCGGGGACCCACACTTAAGCCCCCTCCCACTAACAAAGCAGAACACCACTGGCAAAATCCTCGTGCCCCTGGTACTCCAGAAAGCACATTGAAATGTGCCCCTGGTACACTGCGCAGAAGAACTGCCACACACACACACACACACGCACGCACGCACGCACGCACGCACGCACGCACTGCTTGTGCCTATGGTACGACAACTTTTCTCGTGCCTATGGTACGACAACTTTTCTCGTGCCTATGGTACAACAATTTTTCTCGTGCCTATGGTACAACAACTTTTTGCCGTGCCCCTGGTACACCGCTCAGTAGCACTTTGCCACACAAACTCTCCTCGTGCCTATGGTACGACAACTTTTCTCGGGCCTATGGTACAACAACTTTCCTCCGTGCCCCTGGTACGACAGCTTTTCTCGTGCCTATGGTACAACAACTTTTCTCGTGCCTATGGTACAACAACTTTTCGCCGTGCCCCTGGTACACCGCTCAGTAGCACTTTGCCACACACACACTCCTCGTACCTATGGTACGACAACTTTTCTCGGGCCTATGGTACAACAACTTTCCTCCGTGCCCCTGGTACGACAGCTTTTCTCGTGCCTATGGTACAACAACTTTTCTCGTGCCTATGGTACAACAACTTTTCGCCGTGCCCCTGGTACACCGCTCAGTAGCACTTTGCCACACACACACACCACTCGTGCCTATGGTACGACAACTTTTCTCGTGCCTATGGTACGACAACTTTTCTCATGCCTATGGTACAACAACCTTTCCCCGTGCCCCTGGTACACTGCGCAGAAACTCTTTGCCACACACACACACCACTCGTGCCTATGGTACGACAACAGGCCCCGGGGACCTACATCGCACCTTGCTCTTGCCTCCCTTACAGCTGAAAAGGTCCATGCTTTTGCCCTGGCCCTTCTGAAATTCCCTCTCCATTTAGCCGAGGCAGTGAGTCGGCCTCCTGTCTCCCTTTACGGTCGAAAAAGATGTGCTCCTGGGCGCGCTGGCCCTGCTGCTACTCACATCGGGCATGGACCTGGACCTCCAGCAGGCCCCGGGGACCTACATCACACCTTGCTCTTCCCTCCCTTGCAGCTGAAAAAGGTCCATGCCTGTGCCCTGGCCCTGCTGAAATTCCCTCTCCATTTAGCCGAGGCAGTGAGTCGGCCTCCTGTCTCCCTTTACGGTCGAAAAAGATGTGCTCCTGGGCGCGCTGGCCCTGCTGCTACTCACATCGGGCATGGACCTGGACCTCCAGCAGGCCCCGGGGACCTACATCACACCTTGCTCTTGCCTCCCTTACAGCTGAAAAAGGTCCATGCTTTTGCCCTGGCCCTTCTGAAATTCCCTCTCCATTTAGCCGAGGCAGTGAGTCGGCCTCCTGTCTCCTTTACGGTCGAAAAAGATGTGCTCCTGGGCGCGCTGGCCCTGCTGCTACTCACATCGGGCATGGACCTGGACCTCCAGCAGGCCCCGGGGACCTACATCACACCTTGCTCTTCCCTCCCTTGCAGCTGAAAAAGGTCCATGCCTGTGCCCTGGCCCTGCTGAAATTCCCTCTCCATTTAGCCGAGGCAGTGAGTCGGCCTCCTGTCTCCCTTTACGGTCGAAAAAGATGTGCTCCTGGGCGCGCTGGCCCTGCTGCTACTCACATCGGGCATGGACCTGGACCTCCAGCAGGCCCCGGGGACCTACATCACACCTTGCTCTTGCGTCCCTTACAGCTGAAAAAGGTCCATGCTTTTGCCCTGGCCCTTCTGAAATTCCCTCTCCATTTAGCCGAGGCAGTGAGTCGGCCTCCTGTCTCCTTT
>NC_140569.1:36889654-36892154 GCF_057381845.1 Rhamphochromis longiceps | reverse complement strand
CATATCTAGCATGGACCTGGACCTCCAGCAGGCCCTGGGGACCCACATACTCCCCTGCTCTACTCCCCCACTAGCTTTCCTTTCTTGCAGTTATGATCCAGCGCATATCCAGCATGGACCTTGACCTCCAGCAGGCCCCGTGAACCCACATTACCCCCCCCCCCCCCTGCAGTTACCCTGTACCACGTATCTAGCATGGACCTGGACCTCCAGCAGGCCCCGGGGACCCACACTTAAGCCCCCTCCCACTAACAAAGCAGAACACCACTGGCAAAATCCTCGTGCCCCTGGTACTCCAGAAAGCACATTGAAATGTGCCCCTGGTACACTGCGCAGAAGAACTGCCACACACACACACACACACGCACGCACGCACGCACGCACGCACGCACGCACTGCTTGTGCCTATGGTACGACAACTTTTCTCGTGCCTATGGTACGACAACTTTTCTCGTGCCTATGGTACAACAATTTTTCTCGTGCCTATGGTACAACAACTTTTTGCCGTGCCCCTGGTACACCGCTCAGTAGCACTTTGCCACACAAACTCTCCTCGTGCCTATGGTACGACAACTTTTCTCGGGCCTATGGTACAACAACTTTCCTCCGTGCCCCTGGTACGACAGCTTTTCTCGTGCCTATGGTACAACAACTTTTCTCGTGCCTATGGTACAACAACTTTTCGCCGTGCCCCTGGTACACCGCTCAGTAGCACTTTGCCACACACACACTCCTCGTACCTATGGTACGACAACTTTTCTCGGGCCTATGGTACAACAACTTTCCTCCGTGCCCCTGGTACGACAGCTTTTCTCGTGCCTATGGTACAACAACTTTTCTCGTGCCTATGGTACAACAACTTTTCGCCGTGCCCCTGGTACACCGCTCAGTAGCACTTTGCCACACACACACACCACTCGTGCCTATGGTACGACAACTTTTCTCGTGCCTATGGTACGACAACTTTTCTCATGCCTATGGTACAACAACCTTTCCCCGTGCCCCTGGTACACTGCGCAGAAACTCTTTGCCACACACACACACCACTCGTGCCTATGGTACGACAACAGGCCCCGGGGACCTACATCGCACCTTGCTCTTGCCTCCCTTACAGCTGAAAAGGTCCATGCTTTTGCCCTGGCCCTTCTGAAATTCCCTCTCCATTTAGCCGAGGCAGTGAGTCGGCCTCCTGTCTCCCTTTACGGTCGAAAAAGATGTGCTCCTGGGCGCGCTGGCCCTGCTGCTACTCACATCGGGCATGGACCTGGACCTCCAGCAGGCCCCGGGGACCTACATCACACCTTGCTCTTCCCTCCCTTGCAGCTGAAAAAGGTCCATGCCTGTGCCCTGGCCCTGCTGAAATTCCCTCTCCATTTAGCCGAGGCAGTGAGTCGGCCTCCTGTCTCCCTTTACGGTCGAAAAAGATGTGCTCCTGGGCGCGCTGGCCCTGCTGCTACTCACATCGGGCATGGACCTGGACCTCCAGCAGGCCCCGGGGACCTACATCACACCTTGCTCTTGCCTCCCTTACAGCTGAAAAAGGTCCATGCTTTTGCCCTGGCCCTTCTGAAATTCCCTCTCCATTTAGCCGAGGCAGTGAGTCGGCCTCCTGTCTCCTTTACGGTCGAAAAAGATGTGCTCCTGGGCGCGCTGGCCCTGCTGCTACTCACATCGGGCATGGACCTGGACCTCCAGCAGGCCCCGGGGACCTACATCACACCTTGCTCTTCCCTCCCTTGCAGCTGAAAAAGGTCCATGCCTGTGCCCTGGCCCTGCTGAAATTCCCTCTCCATTTAGCCGAGGCAGTGAGTCGGCCTCCTGTCTCCCTTTACGGTCGAAAAAGATGTGCTCCTGGGCGCGCTGGCCCTGCTGCTACTCACATCGGGCATGGACCTGGACCTCCAGCAGGCCCCGGGGACCTACATCACACCTTGCTCTTGCGTCCCTTACAGCTGAAAAAGGTCCATGCTTTTGCCCTGGCCCTTCTGAAATTCCCTCTCCATTTAGCCGAGGCAGTGAGTCGGCCTCCTGTCTCCTTTACGGTCGAAAAAGATGTGCTCCTGGGCGCGCTGGCCCTGCTGCTACTCACATCGGGCATGGACCTGGACCTCCAGCAGGCCCCGGGGACCTACATCACACCTTGCTCTTGCCTCCCTTACAGCTGAAAAGGTCCATGCTTTTGCCCTGGCCCTTCTGAAATTCCCTCTCCATTTAGCCGAGGCAGTGAGTCGGCCTCCTGTCTCCCTTTACGGTCGAAAAAGATGTGCTCCTGGGCGCGCTGGCCCTGCTGCTACTCACATCGGGCATGGACCTGGACCTCCAGCAGGCCCCGGGGACCAACATACTCCTCTGCTCTACTCCCCCACTAGCTTTCCTTCTCCCGCAGTTACCCTCCACCACAAATCCAGCATGGCCCTTGCCCTCCAGCAGGCCCCGAGGACCCACATACTCCTCCGCTCTAATCCCCCATGAGCTTTCCTTCTCCTGCAGTTACCCTCCA
>NC_140569.1:36852154-36857154 GCF_057381845.1 Rhamphochromis longiceps | reverse complement strand
GCTAGAGGCGAGCCTGCGGGCCGGAGGAGCTGACCGCCCGAAGGCGCCGGCGAAAGTGCCGGGCCCGGCGGCAGCCCTCTGATGGCAGGCCACGTTTGCCAGTCGATCGGGGTGGGAGGGAAGGCTGGCAGGCAGGTGGGCCGGAAGAGGAGGCTGCTGTGGCAGCAACTCGCTCTCTCGCGCCGTCCCAGTGCCGTCCGAGCGTTGCCGAGGGTGTCTGCTGACTTGCGCATCTTCAGACACCCGTCTCCCATAAATGACGGAGGGCACCTTTGCTACTCATTACCCTTAGACTGCTCAACTGGAGAGGGGAGAAAAAAAGGCCCTGGCCGAGGTGGTGAGTCGGCCTCCTCTCTCCCTCACGGTTGAAAAAGATGTGCTCCTGGCGCACTGGCCCTGCTGAAAATCTCTCTCCATTTGGCCGAGGCAGAGAGTCGGCCTCCTCTCTCCCTTACGGTCGAAAAAGATGTGCTGCTGTCGAACTGGCCATTACATCCTCACCTGATCTAGTCCCCCATTAGATCCCCCCCCCCCCCCCCGCAGTTACCCCGTACCACATATCTAGCACGGACCTTGACCTCCAGCAGGCCCCGGGGACCCACATTACCCCCCCCCCCTTCCCCCTGCAGTTACCCTGTACCACATGTCTAGCATGGACCTTGACTTCCAGCAGGCCCTGGGGACCCACATACTCCCCTGCTCTACTCCCCCACTAGCTTTCCTTTCTTGCAGTTATGATCCAGCGCATATCCAGCATGGACCTTGACTTCCAGCAGGCCCCGGGGACCCAAATTACCCCCCCCCCCCCCCTGCAGTTACCCTGTACCACATATCTAGCATGGACCTTGACTTCCAGCAGGCCCCGTGGACCCACATTACCCCCCCCCCCCCCTGCAGTTACCCTGTGCCACATATCTAGCATGGACCTGGACCTCCAGCAGGCCCTGGGGACCCACATACTCCCCTGCTCTACTCCCCCACTAGCTTTCCTTTCTTGCAGTTATGATCCAGCGCATATCCAGCATGGACCTTGACCTCCAGCAGGCCCCGTGAACCCACATTACCCCCCCCCCCCCTGCAGTTACCCTGTACCACGTATCTAGCATGGACCTGGACCTCCAGCAGGCCCCGGGGACCCACACTTAAGCCCCCTCCCACTAACAAAGCAGAACACCACTGGCAAAATCCTCGTGCCCCTGGTACTCCAGAAAGCACATTGAAATGTGCCCCTGGTACACTGCGCAGAAGAACTGCCACACACACACACACACACGCACGCACGCACGCACGCACGCACGCACGCACTGCTTGTGCCTATGGTACGACAACTTTTCTCGTGCCTATGGTACGACAACTTTTCTCGTGCCTATGGTACAACAATTTTTCTCGTGCCTATGGTACAACAACTTTTTGCCGTGCCCCTGGTACACCGCTCAGTAGCACTTTGCCACACAAACTCTCCTCGTGCCTATGGTACGACAACTTTTCTCGGGCCTATGGTACAACAACTTTCCTCCGTGCCCCTGGTACGACAGCTTTTCTCGTGCCTATGGTACAACAACTTTTCTCGTGCCTATGGTACAACAACTTTTCGCCGTGCCCCTGGTACACCGCTCAGTAGCACTTTGCCACACACACACTCCTCGTACCTATGGTACGACAACTTTTCTCGGGCCTATGGTACAACAACTTTCCTCCGTGCCCCTGGTACGACAGCTTTTCTCGTGCCTATGGTACAACAACTTTTCTCGTGCCTATGGTACAACAACTTTTCGCCGTGCCCCTGGTACACCGCTCAGTAGCACTTTGCCACACACACACACCACTCGTGCCTATGGTACGACAACTTTTCTCGTGCCTATGGTACGACAACTTTTCTCATGCCTATGGTACAACAACCTTTCCCCGTGCCCCTGGTACACTGCGCAGAAACTCTTTGCCACACACACACACCACTCGTGCCTATGGTACGACAACAGGCCCCGGGGACCTACATCGCACCTTGCTCTTGCCTCCCTTACAGCTGAAAAGGTCCATGCTTTTGCCCTGGCCCTTCTGAAATTCCCTCTCCATTTAGCCGAGGCAGTGAGTCGGCCTCCTGTCTCCCTTTACGGTCGAAAAAGATGTGCTCCTGGGCGCGCTGGCCCTGCTGCTACTCACATCGGGCATGGACCTGGACCTCCAGCAGGCCCCGGGGACCTACATCACACCTTGCTCTTCCCTCCCTTGCAGCTGAAAAAGGTCCATGCCTGTGCCCTGGCCCTGCTGAAATTCCCTCTCCATTTAGCCGAGGCAGTGAGTCGGCCTCCTGTCTCCCTTTACGGTCGAAAAAGATGTGCTCCTGGGCGCGCTGGCCCTGCTGCTACTCACATCGGGCATGGACCTGGACCTCCAGCAGGCCCCGGGGACCTACATCACACCTTGCTCTTGCCTCCCTTACAGCTGAAAAAGGTCCATGCTTTTGCCCTGGCCCTTCTGAAATTCCCTCTCCATTTAGCCGAGGCAGTGAGTCGGCCTCCTGTCTCCTTTACGGTCGAAAAAGATGTGCTCCTGGGCGCGCTGGCCCTGCTGCTACTCACATCGGGCATGGACCTGGACCTCCAGCAGGCCCCGGGGACCTACATCACACCTTGCTCTTCCCTCCCTTGCAGCTGAAAAAGGTCCATGCCTGTGCCCTGGCCCTGCTGAAATTCCCTCTCCATTTAGCCGAGGCAGTGAGTCGGCCTCCTGTCTCCCTTTACGGTCGAAAAAGATGTGCTCCTGGGCGCGCTGGCCCTGCTGCTACTCACATCGGGCATGGACCTGGACCTCCAGCAGGCCCCGGGGACCTACATCACACCTTGCTCTTGCGTCCCTTACAGCTGAAAAAGGTCCATGCTTTTGCCCTGGCCCTTCTGAAATTCCCTCTCCATTTAGCCGAGGCAGTGAGTCGGCCTCCTGTCTCCTTTACGGTCGAAAAAGATGTGCTCCTGGGCGCGCTGGCCCTGCTGCTACTCACATCGGGCATGGACCTGGACCTCCAGCAGGCCCCGGGGACCTACATCACACCTTGCTCTTGCCTCCCTTACAGCTGAAAAGGTCCATGCTTTTGCCCTGGCCCTTCTGAAATTCCCTCTCCATTTAGCCGAGGCAGTGAGTCGGCCTCCTGTCTCCCTTTACGGTCGAAAAAGATGTGCTCCTGGGCGCGCTGGCCCTGCTGCTACTCACATCGGGCATGGACCTGGACCTCCAGCAGGCCCCGGGGACCAACATACTCCTCTGCTCTACTCCCCCACTAGCTTTCCTTCTCCCGCAGTTACCCTCCACCACAAATCCAGCATGGCCCTTGCCCTCCAGCAGGCCCCGAGGACCCACATACTCCTCCGCTCTAATCCCCCATGAGCTTTCCTTCTCCTGCAGTTACCCTCCACCGCATATCCAGCATGGCCCTTGACCTCCAGCATGCCCCGGGGACGCACATCCTCCCCTGCTCTAGTCCCCCACTAGCTTACCTTTCTTGTAGTTACGCTCCAGCGCATATCCAGCATGGACCTTGACCTCCAGCAGGCCCCGGGGACGCACATCCTCCCCTGCTCTAATCCCCCACTAGCTTTCCTTCTCCTGCAGTTACCCTCCACCGCATATCCAGCATGGACCTTGACCTCCAGCATGCCCCGTGGACCCACACTTAAGCCCCCTCCCACTGACAAAGCAAAACACCACTGGCAAAATCCTCGTGCCCCTGGTACTCCAGAATGTAAATTCAAACATGCCCCTGGTACACTGCGCAGAAACACTTTGCCACACACACGCACACACTGCTTGTGCCTATGCTACGATAACTTTTCTCGTGCCTATGGTACGACAACTTTTCTCCGTGCCCCTGGTACACCGCTCAGAAACACTTTGCCACACACACACTCCTCGTGCCTATGGTACGACAACTTTTCTCCGTGCCCCTGGTACACCGCTCAGAAACACTAAGCCACACACACACACACACTCCTCGTGCCTATGGTACGACAACTTTTCTCCGTGCCCCTGGTACACCGCTCAGAAACACTTTGCCACACACACACTCCTCGTGCCTATGGTACGACACATTTTCTTCGTGCCCCTGGTACACCGCTCAGAAACACTTTGCCACACACACACTCCTCGTGCCTATGGTACGACAACTTTTCTCCGTGCCCCTGGTACACCGCTCAGAAACACTAAGCCACACACACACACACACTCCTCGTGCCTATGGTACGACAACTTTTCTCCGTGCCCCTGGTACACCGCTCAGAAACACTTTGCCACACACACACTCCTCGTGCCTATGGTACGACACATTTTCTTCGTGCCCCTGGTACACCGCTCAGAAACACTTTGCCACACACACTCCTCGTGCCTATGGTACGACAACTTTTCTCGTGCCTATGGTACGACGACTTTTCTCCGTGCCCCTGGTACACCGCTCAGAAACACTTTGCCACACACACTCCTCGTGCCTATGGTACGACACATTTTCTCCGTGCCCCTGGTACACGGCCCACACTCGGCCACGCTTGCTTGTCCACACACTCCCCGCGCACTGCCCCTGGTACTCCAGCAGAGTAGACGCCCGCGGCCCGAGATGCAGCGGGCGCGAGTTGTGGCTGTGGCGGGCCCACGTGCCGATGGTACTCCACGCCAGAGCGGGGAGAGATGGAGCGGCTGGGGCCCGACGCCCCGGGGCCAGCAGTCGACCGGCTGGTCGACAAAAGCTTGGATCGAGGGCTGACTTTCAATAGATCGCAGCGATTAGCTGCTCTGCTACGCACAAGACCCTGACCCAGAATCAGGTCGTTTACAAGTTATTTAGCACCAGGTTCTCCACAAACATGAGTGCGCGATTGGAGAGGGGCGACCGTCGTCGGGCCGTCCCCCAGCCCAGTCACGAATGGCTCTCCTTCACCGGCGGGCCGGCTATCCGAGACCAACCGAAGATCCACAGCGCTACGGTATCACTGCGTCTAGGCAGGATTCTGACTTAG
>NC_140569.1:36538707-36541207 GCF_057381845.1 Rhamphochromis longiceps | reverse complement strand
ACTCCCCCACTAGCTTTCCTTTCTTGCAGTTATGATCCAGCGCATATCCAGCATGGACCTTGACTTCCAGCAGGCCCCGGGGACCCAAATTACCCCCCCCCCCCCCCTGCAGTTACCCTGTACCACATATCTAGCATGGACCTTGACTTCCAGCAGGCCCCGTGGACCCACATTACCCCCCCCCCCCCTGCAGTTACCCTGTGCCACATATCTAGCATGGACCTGGACCTCCAGCAGGCCCTGGGGACCCACATACTCCCCTGCTCTACTCCCCCACTAGCTTTCCTTTCTTGCAGTTATGATCCAGCGCATATCCAGCATGGACCTTGACCTCCAGCAGGCCCCGTGAACCCACATTACCCCCCCCCCCCCCTGCAGTTACCCTGTACCACGTATCTAGCATGGACCTGGACCTCCAGCAGGCCCCGGGGACCCACACTTAAGCCCCCTCCCACTAACAAAGCAGAACACCACTGGCAAAATCCTCGTGCCCCTGGTACTCCAGAAAGCACATTGAAATGTGCCCCTGGTACACTGCGCAGAAGAACTGCCACACACACACACACACACGCACGCACGCACGCACGCACGCACGCACGCACTGCTTGTGCCTATGGTACGACAACTTTTCTCGTGCCTATGGTACGACAACTTTTCTCGTGCCTATGGTACAACAATTTTTCTCGTGCCTATGGTACAACAACTTTTTGCCGTGCCCCTGGTACACCGCTCAGTAGCACTTTGCCACACAAACTCTCCTCGTGCCTATGGTACGACAACTTTTCTCGGGCCTATGGTACAACAACTTTCCTCCGTGCCCCTGGTACGACAGCTTTTCTCGTGCCTATGGTACAACAACTTTTCTCGTGCCTATGGTACAACAACTTTTCGCCGTGCCCCTGGTACACCGCTCAGTAGCACTTTGCCACACACACACTCCTCGTACCTATGGTACGACAACTTTTCTCGGGCCTATGGTACAACAACTTTCCTCCGTGCCCCTGGTACGACAGCTTTTCTCGTGCCTATGGTACAACAACTTTTCTCGTGCCTATGGTACAACAACTTTTCGCCGTGCCCCTGGTACACCGCTCAGTAGCACTTTGCCACACACACACACCACTCGTGCCTATGGTACGACAACTTTTCTCGTGCCTATGGTACGACAACTTTTCTCATGCCTATGGTACAACAACCTTTCCCCGTGCCCCTGGTACACTGCGCAGAAACTCTTTGCCACACACACACACCACTCGTGCCTATGGTACGACAACAGGCCCCGGGGACCTACATCGCACCTTGCTCTTGCCTCCCTTACAGCTGAAAAGGTCCATGCTTTTGCCCTGGCCCTTCTGAAATTCCCTCTCCATTTAGCCGAGGCAGTGAGTCGGCCTCCTGTCTCCCTTTACGGTCGAAAAAGATGTGCTCCTGGGCGCGCTGGCCCTGCTGCTACTCACATCGGGCATGGACCTGGACCTCCAGCAGGCCCCGGGGACCTACATCACACCTTGCTCTTCCCTCCCTTGCAGCTGAAAAAGGTCCATGCCTGTGCCCTGGCCCTGCTGAAATTCCCTCTCCATTTAGCCGAGGCAGTGAGTCGGCCTCCTGTCTCCCTTTACGGTCGAAAAAGATGTGCTCCTGGGCGCGCTGGCCCTGCTGCTACTCACATCGGGCATGGACCTGGACCTCCAGCAGGCCCCGGGGACCTACATCACACCTTGCTCTTGCCTCCCTTACAGCTGAAAAAGGTCCATGCTTTTGCCCTGGCCCTTCTGAAATTCCCTCTCCATTTAGCCGAGGCAGTGAGTCGGCCTCCTGTCTCCTTTACGGTCGAAAAAGATGTGCTCCTGGGCGCGCTGGCCCTGCTGCTACTCACATCGGGCATGGACCTGGACCTCCAGCAGGCCCCGGGGACCTACATCACACCTTGCTCTTCCCTCCCTTGCAGCTGAAAAAGGTCCATGCCTGTGCCCTGGCCCTGCTGAAATTCCCTCTCCATTTAGCCGAGGCAGTGAGTCGGCCTCCTGTCTCCCTTTACGGTCGAAAAAGATGTGCTCCTGGGCGCGCTGGCCCTGCTGCTACTCACATCGGGCATGGACCTGGACCTCCAGCAGGCCCCGGGGACCTACATCACACCTTGCTCTTGCGTCCCTTACAGCTGAAAAAGGTCCATGCTTTTGCCCTGGCCCTTCTGAAATTCCCTCTCCATTTAGCCGAGGCAGTGAGTCGGCCTCCTGTCTCCTTTACGGTCGAAAAAGATGTGCTCCTGGGCGCGCTGGCCCTGCTGCTACTCACATCGGGCATGGACCTGGACCTCCAGCAGGCCCCGGGGACCTACATCACACCTTGCTCTTGCCTCCCTTACAGCTGAAAAGGTCCATGCTTTTGCCCTGGCCCTTCTGAAATTCCCTCTCCATTTAGCCGAGGCAGTGAGTCGGCCTCCTGTCTCCCTTTACGGTCGAAAAAGATGTGCTCCTGGGCGCGCTGGCCCTGCTGCTAC
>NC_140569.1:36526207-36528707 GCF_057381845.1 Rhamphochromis longiceps | reverse complement strand
CAGAACACCACTGGCAAAATCCTCGTGCCCCTGGTACTCCAGAAAGCACATTGAAATGTGCCCCTGGTACACTGCGCAGAAGAACTGCCACACACACACACACACACGCACGCACGCACGCACGCACGCACGCACGCACTGCTTGTGCCTATGGTACGACAACTTTTCTCGTGCCTATGGTACGACAACTTTTCTCGTGCCTATGGTACAACAATTTTTCTCGTGCCTATGGTACAACAACTTTTTGCCGTGCCCCTGGTACACCGCTCAGTAGCACTTTGCCACACAAACTCTCCTCGTGCCTATGGTACGACAACTTTTCTCGGGCCTATGGTACAACAACTTTCCTCCGTGCCCCTGGTACGACAGCTTTTCTCGTGCCTATGGTACAACAACTTTTCTCGTGCCTATGGTACAACAACTTTTCGCCGTGCCCCTGGTACACCGCTCAGTAGCACTTTGCCACACACACACTCCTCGTACCTATGGTACGACAACTTTTCTCGGGCCTATGGTACAACAACTTTCCTCCGTGCCCCTGGTACGACAGCTTTTCTCGTGCCTATGGTACAACAACTTTTCTCGTGCCTATGGTACAACAACTTTTCGCCGTGCCCCTGGTACACCGCTCAGTAGCACTTTGCCACACACACACACCACTCGTGCCTATGGTACGACAACTTTTCTCGTGCCTATGGTACGACAACTTTTCTCATGCCTATGGTACAACAACCTTTCCCCGTGCCCCTGGTACACTGCGCAGAAACTCTTTGCCACACACACACACCACTCGTGCCTATGGTACGACAACAGGCCCCGGGGACCTACATCGCACCTTGCTCTTGCCTCCCTTACAGCTGAAAAGGTCCATGCTTTTGCCCTGGCCCTTCTGAAATTCCCTCTCCATTTAGCCGAGGCAGTGAGTCGGCCTCCTGTCTCCCTTTACGGTCGAAAAAGATGTGCTCCTGGGCGCGCTGGCCCTGCTGCTACTCACATCGGGCATGGACCTGGACCTCCAGCAGGCCCCGGGGACCTACATCACACCTTGCTCTTCCCTCCCTTGCAGCTGAAAAAGGTCCATGCCTGTGCCCTGGCCCTGCTGAAATTCCCTCTCCATTTAGCCGAGGCAGTGAGTCGGCCTCCTGTCTCCCTTTACGGTCGAAAAAGATGTGCTCCTGGGCGCGCTGGCCCTGCTGCTACTCACATCGGGCATGGACCTGGACCTCCAGCAGGCCCCGGGGACCTACATCACACCTTGCTCTTGCCTCCCTTACAGCTGAAAAAGGTCCATGCTTTTGCCCTGGCCCTTCTGAAATTCCCTCTCCATTTAGCCGAGGCAGTGAGTCGGCCTCCTGTCTCCTTTACGGTCGAAAAAGATGTGCTCCTGGGCGCGCTGGCCCTGCTGCTACTCACATCGGGCATGGACCTGGACCTCCAGCAGGCCCCGGGGACCTACATCACACCTTGCTCTTCCCTCCCTTGCAGCTGAAAAAGGTCCATGCCTGTGCCCTGGCCCTGCTGAAATTCCCTCTCCATTTAGCCGAGGCAGTGAGTCGGCCTCCTGTCTCCCTTTACGGTCGAAAAAGATGTGCTCCTGGGCGCGCTGGCCCTGCTGCTACTCACATCGGGCATGGACCTGGACCTCCAGCAGGCCCCGGGGACCTACATCACACCTTGCTCTTGCGTCCCTTACAGCTGAAAAAGGTCCATGCTTTTGCCCTGGCCCTTCTGAAATTCCCTCTCCATTTAGCCGAGGCAGTGAGTCGGCCTCCTGTCTCCTTTACGGTCGAAAAAGATGTGCTCCTGGGCGCGCTGGCCCTGCTGCTACTCACATCGGGCATGGACCTGGACCTCCAGCAGGCCCCGGGGACCTACATCACACCTTGCTCTTGCCTCCCTTACAGCTGAAAAGGTCCATGCTTTTGCCCTGGCCCTTCTGAAATTCCCTCTCCATTTAGCCGAGGCAGTGAGTCGGCCTCCTGTCTCCCTTTACGGTCGAAAAAGATGTGCTCCTGGGCGCGCTGGCCCTGCTGCTACTCACATCGGGCATGGACCTGGACCTCCAGCAGGCCCCGGGGACCAACATACTCCTCTGCTCTACTCCCCCACTAGCTTTCCTTCTCCCGCAGTTACCCTCCACCACAAATCCAGCATGGCCCTTGCCCTCCAGCAGGCCCCGAGGACCCACATACTCCTCCGCTCTAATCCCCCATGAGCTTTCCTTCTCCTGCAGTTACCCTCCACCGCATATCCAGCATGGCCCTTGACCTCCAGCATGCCCCGGGGACGCACATCCTCCCCTGCTCTAGTCCCCCACTAGCTTACCTTTCTTGTAGTTACGCTCCAGCGCATATCCAGCATGGACCTTGACCTCCAGCAGGCCCCGGGGACGCACATCCTCCCCTGCTCTAATCCCCCACTAGCTTTCCTTCTCCTGCAGTTACCCTCCACCGCATATCCAGCATGGACCTTGACCTCCAGCATGCCCCGTGGACCCACA
>NC_140569.1:36501207-36503707 GCF_057381845.1 Rhamphochromis longiceps | reverse complement strand
CAACTTTTCTCGTGCCTATGGTACAACAACTTTTCGCCGTGCCCCTGGTACACCGCTCAGTAGCACTTTGCCACACACACACTCCTCGTACCTATGGTACGACAACTTTTCTCGTGCCTATGGTACGACAACTTTTCTCGTGCCTATGGTACAACAACTTTTCGCCGTGCCTATGGTACAACAACTTTCCTCCGTGCCCCTGGTACGACAGCTTTTCTCGTGCCTATGGTACAACAACTTTTCTCGTGCCTATGGTACAACAACTTTTCGCCGTGCCCCTGGTACACCGCTCAGTAGCACTTTGCCACACAAACTCTCCTCGTGCCTATGGTACGACAACTTTTCTCGTGCCTATGGTACAACAACTTTCCTCCGTGCCCCTGGTACGACAGCTTTTCTCGTGCCTATGGTACAACAACTTTTCTCGTGCCTATGGTACAACAACCTTTCCCCGTGCCCCTGGTACACTGCGCAGAAACTCTTTGCCACACACACACACACCACTCGTGCCTATGGTACGACAACAGGCCCCGGGGACCTACATCGCACCTTGCTCTTGCCTCCCTTACAGCTGAAAAAGGTCCATGCCTGTGCCCTGGCCCTGCTGAAATTCCCTCTCCATTTAGCCGAGGCAGTGAGTCGGCCTCCTGTCTCCCTTTACGGTCGAAAAAGATGTGCTCCTGGGCGCGCTGGCCCTGCTGCTACTCACATCGGGCATGGACCTGGACCTCCAGCAGGCCCCGGGGACCTACATCGCACCTTGCTCTTGCCTCCCTTACAGCTGAAAAAGGTCCATGCCTGTGCCCTGGCCCTGCTGAAATTCCCTCTCCATTTAGCCGAGGCAGTGAGTCGGCCTCCTGTCTCCCTTTACGGTCGAAAAAGATGTGCTCCTGGGCGCGCTGGCCCTGCTGCTACTCACATCGGGCATGGACCTGGACCTCCAGCAGGCCCCGGGGACCTACATCGCACATTGCTCTTCCCTCCCTTACAGCTGAAAAAGGTCCATGCCTGTGCCCTGGCCCTGCTGAAATTCCCTCTGCATTTAGCCGAGGCAGTGAGTCGGCCTCCTGTCTCCCTTTACGGTCGAAAAAGATGTGCTCCTGGGCGCGCTGGCCCTGCTGCTACTCACATCGGGCATGGACCTGGACCTCCAGCAGGCCCCGGGGACCTACATCGCACCTTGCTCTTGCCTCCCTTACAGCTGAAAAAGGTCCATGCCTGTGCCCTGGCCCTGCTGAAATTCCCTCTGCATTTAGCCGAGGCAGTGAGTCGGCCTCCTGTCTCCCTTTACGGTCGAAAAAGATGTGCTCCTGGGCGCGCTGGCCCTGCTGCTACTCACATCGGGCATGGACCTGGACCTCCAGCAGGCCCCGGGGACCTACATCGCACCTTGCTCTTGCCTCCCTTACAGCTGAAAAAGGTCCATGCCTGTGCACTGGCCCTGCTGAAATTCCCTCTCCATTTAGCCGAGGCAGTGAGTCGGCCTCCTGTCTCCCTTTACGGTCGAAAAAGATGTGCTCCTGGGCGCGCTGGCCCTGCTGCTACTCACATCGGGCATGGACCTGGACCTCCAGCAGGCCCCGGGGACCTACATCACACCTTGCTCTTGCCTCCCTTGCAGCTGAAAAAGGTCCATGCCTGTGCCCTGGCCCTGCTGAAATTCCCTCTGCATTTAGCCGAGGCAGTGAGTCGGCCTCCTGTCTCCCTTTACGGTCGAAAAAGATGTGCTCCTGGGCGCGCTGGCCCTGCTGCTACTCACATCGGGCATGGACCTGGACCTCCAGCAGGCCCCGGGGACCTACATCGCACCTTGCTCTTGCCTCCCTTACAGCTGAAAAAGGTCCATGCCTGTGCCCTGGCCCTGCTGAAATTCCCTCTGCATTTAGCCGAGGCAGTGAGTCGGCCTCCTGTCTCCCTTTACGGTCGAAAAAGATGTGCTCCTGGGCGCGCTGGCCCTGCTGCTACTCACATCGGGCATGGACCTGGACCTCCAGCAGGCCCCGGGGACCTACATCGCACCTTGCTCTTGCCTCCCTTACAGCTGAAAAAGGTCCATGCCTGTGCACTGGCCCTGCTGAAATTCCCTCTCCATTTAGCCGAGGCAGTGAGTCGGCCTCCTGTCTCCCTTTACGGTCGAAAAAGATGTGCTCCTGGGCGCGCTGGCCCTGCTGCTACTCACATCGGGCATGGACCTGGACCTCCAGCAGGCCCCGGGGACCTACATCACACCTTGCTCTTGCCTCCCTTGCAGCTGAAAAAGGTCCATGCCTGTGCCCTGGCCCTGCTGAAATTCCCTCTCCATTTAGCCGAGGCAGTGAGTCGGCCTCCTGTCTCCCTTTACGGTCGAAAAAGATGTGCTCCTGGGCGCGCTGGCCCTGCTGCTACTCACATCGGGCATGGACCTGGACCTCCAGCAGGCCCCGGGGACCTACATCACACCTTGCTCTTGCCTCCCTTACAGCTGAAAAAGGTCCATGCTTTTGCCCTGGCCCTTCTGAAA
>NC_140569.1:36488707-36491207 GCF_057381845.1 Rhamphochromis longiceps | reverse complement strand
AGTTACCCTGTGCCACATATCTAGCATGGACCTGGACCTCCAGCAGGCCCTGGGGACCCACATACTCCCCTGCTCTACTCCCCCACTAGCTTTCCTTTCTTGCAGTTATGATCCAGCGCATATCCAGCATGGACCTTGACTTCCAGCAGGCCCCGTGGACCCACATTACCCCCCCCCCCCCCCCCTGCAGTTACCCTGTGCCACATATCTAGCATGGACCTGGACCTCCAGCAGGCCCTGGGGACCCACATACTCCCCTGCTCTACTCCCCCACTAGCTTTCCTTTCTTGCAGTTATGATCCAGCGCATATCCAGCATGGACCTTGACTTCCAGCAGGCCCCGTGGACCCACATTACCCCCCCCCCCCCCCTGCAGTTACCCTGTGCCACATATCTAGCATGGACCTGGACCTCCAGCAGGCCCTGGGGACCCACATACTCCCCTGCTCTACTCCCCCACTAGCTTTCCTTTCTTGCAGTTATGATCCAGCGCATATCCAGCATGGACCTTGACCTCCAGCAGGCCCCGTGAACCCACATTACACCCCCCCCTCCTGCAGTTACCCTGTACCACGTATCTAGCATGGACCTGGACCTCCAGCAGGCCCCGGGGACCCACACTTAAGCCCCCTCCCACTAACAAAGCAGAACACCACTGGCAAAATCCTCGTGCCCCTGGTACTCCAGAAAGCACATTGAAATGTGCCCCTGGTACACTGCGCAGAAGAACTGCCACACACGCACACACGCACGCACGCACGCACGCACGCACTGCTTGTGCCTATGGTACGACAACTTTTCTCGTGCCTATGGTACGACAACTTTTCTCGTGCCTATGGTACAACAATTTTTCTCGTGCCTATGGTACAACAACTTTTTGCCGTGCCCCTGGTACACCGCTCAGTAGCACTTTGCCACACAAACTCTCCTCGTGCCCCTGGTACGACAGCTTTTCTCGTGCCTATGGTACAACAACTTTTCTCGTGCCTATGGTACAACAACTTTTCGCCGTGCCCCTGGTACACCGCTCAGTAGCACTTTGCCACACACACACTCCTCGTACCTATGGTACGACAGCTTTTCTCGTGCCTATGGTACAACAACTTTTCTCGTGCCTATGGTACAACAACTTTTCGCCGTGCCCCTGGTACACCGCTCAGTAGCACTTTGCCACACACACACTCCTCGTACCTATGGTACGACAACTTTTCTCGTGCCTATGGTACGACAACTTTTCTCGTGCCTATGGTACAACAACTTTTCGCCGTGCCTATGGTACAACAACTTTCCTCCGTGCCCCTGGTACGACAGCTTTTCTCGTGCCTATGGTACAACAACTTTTCTCGTGCCTATGGTACAACAACTTTTCGCCGTGCCCCTGGTACACCGCTCAGTAGCACTTTGCCACACAAACTCTCCTCGTGCCTATGGTACGACAACTTTTCTCGTGCCTATGGTACAACAACTTTCCTCCGTGCCCCTGGTACGACAGCTTTTCTCGTGCCTATGGTACAACAACTTTTCTCGTGCCTATGGTACAACAACCTTTCCCCGTGCCCCTGGTACACTGCGCAGAAACTCTTTGCCACACACACACACACCACTCGTGCCTATGGTACGACAACAGGCCCCGGGGACCTACATCGCACCTTGCTCTTGCCTCCCTTACAGCTGAAAAAGGTCCATGCCTGTGCCCTGGCCCTGCTGAAATTCCCTCTCCATTTAGCCGAGGCAGTGAGTCGGCCTCCTGTCTCCCTTTACGGTCGAAAAAGATGTGCTCCTGGGCGCGCTGGCCCTGCTGCTACTCACATCGGGCATGGACCTGGACCTCCAGCAGGCCCCGGGGACCTACATCGCACCTTGCTCTTGCCTCCCTTACAGCTGAAAAAGGTCCATGCCTGTGCCCTGGCCCTGCTGAAATTCCCTCTCCATTTAGCCGAGGCAGTGAGTCGGCCTCCTGTCTCCCTTTACGGTCGAAAAAGATGTGCTCCTGGGCGCGCTGGCCCTGCTGCTACTCACATCGGGCATGGACCTGGACCTCCAGCAGGCCCCGGGGACCTACATCGCACATTGCTCTTCCCTCCCTTACAGCTGAAAAAGGTCCATGCCTGTGCCCTGGCCCTGCTGAAATTCCCTCTGCATTTAGCCGAGGCAGTGAGTCGGCCTCCTGTCTCCCTTTACGGTCGAAAAAGATGTGCTCCTGGGCGCGCTGGCCCTGCTGCTACTCACATCGGGCATGGACCTGGACCTCCAGCAGGCCCCGGGGACCTACATCGCACCTTGCTCTTGCCTCCCTTACAGCTGAAAAAGGTCCATGCCTGTGCCCTGGCCCTGCTGAAATTCCCTCTGCATTTAGCCGAGGCAGTGAGTCGGCCTCCTGTCTCCCTTTACGGTCGAAAAAGATGTGCTCCTGGGCGCGCTGGCCCTGCTGCTACTCACATCGGGCATGGACCTGGACCTCCAGCAGGCCCCGGGGACCTACATCGCACCTTGCTCTTGC
>NC_140569.1:36473707-36476207 GCF_057381845.1 Rhamphochromis longiceps | reverse complement strand
TTTGCCACACAAACTCTCCTCGTGCCTATGGTACGACAACTTTTCTCGTGCCTATGGTACAACAACTTTCCTCCGTGCCCCTGGTACGACAGCTTTTCTCGTGCCTATGGTACAACAACTTTTCTCGTGCCTATGGTACAACAACCTTTCCCCGTGCCCCTGGTACACTGCGCAGAAACTCTTTGCCACACACACACACACCACTCGTGCCTATGGTACGACAACAGGCCCCGGGGACCTACATCGCACCTTGCTCTTGCCTCCCTTACAGCTGAAAAAGGTCCATGCCTGTGCCCTGGCCCTGCTGAAATTCCCTCTCCATTTAGCCGAGGCAGTGAGTCGGCCTCCTGTCTCCCTTTACGGTCGAAAAAGATGTGCTCCTGGGCGCGCTGGCCCTGCTGCTACTCACATCGGGCATGGACCTGGACCTCCAGCAGGCCCCGGGGACCTACATCGCACCTTGCTCTTGCCTCCCTTACAGCTGAAAAAGGTCCATGCCTGTGCCCTGGCCCTGCTGAAATTCCCTCTCCATTTAGCCGAGGCAGTGAGTCGGCCTCCTGTCTCCCTTTACGGTCGAAAAAGATGTGCTCCTGGGCGCGCTGGCCCTGCTGCTACTCACATCGGGCATGGACCTGGACCTCCAGCAGGCCCCGGGGACCTACATCGCACATTGCTCTTCCCTCCCTTACAGCTGAAAAAGGTCCATGCCTGTGCCCTGGCCCTGCTGAAATTCCCTCTGCATTTAGCCGAGGCAGTGAGTCGGCCTCCTGTCTCCCTTTACGGTCGAAAAAGATGTGCTCCTGGGCGCGCTGGCCCTGCTGCTACTCACATCGGGCATGGACCTGGACCTCCAGCAGGCCCCGGGGACCTACATCGCACCTTGCTCTTGCCTCCCTTACAGCTGAAAAAGGTCCATGCCTGTGCCCTGGCCCTGCTGAAATTCCCTCTGCATTTAGCCGAGGCAGTGAGTCGGCCTCCTGTCTCCCTTTACGGTCGAAAAAGATGTGCTCCTGGGCGCGCTGGCCCTGCTGCTACTCACATCGGGCATGGACCTGGACCTCCAGCAGGCCCCGGGGACCTACATCGCACCTTGCTCTTGCCTCCCTTACAGCTGAAAAAGGTCCATGCCTGTGCACTGGCCCTGCTGAAATTCCCTCTCCATTTAGCCGAGGCAGTGAGTCGGCCTCCTGTCTCCCTTTACGGTCGAAAAAGATGTGCTCCTGGGCGCGCTGGCCCTGCTGCTACTCACATCGGGCATGGACCTGGACCTCCAGCAGGCCCCGGGGACCTACATCACACCTTGCTCTTGCCTCCCTTGCAGCTGAAAAAGGTCCATGCCTGTGCCCTGGCCCTGCTGAAATTCCCTCTGCATTTAGCCGAGGCAGTGAGTCGGCCTCCTGTCTCCCTTTACGGTCGAAAAAGATGTGCTCCTGGGCGCGCTGGCCCTGCTGCTACTCACATCGGGCATGGACCTGGACCTCCAGCAGGCCCCGGGGACCTACATCGCACCTTGCTCTTGCCTCCCTTACAGCTGAAAAAGGTCCATGCCTGTGCCCTGGCCCTGCTGAAATTCCCTCTGCATTTAGCCGAGGCAGTGAGTCGGCCTCCTGTCTCCCTTTACGGTCGAAAAAGATGTGCTCCTGGGCGCGCTGGCCCTGCTGCTACTCACATCGGGCATGGACCTGGACCTCCAGCAGGCCCCGGGGACCTACATCGCACCTTGCTCTTGCCTCCCTTACAGCTGAAAAAGGTCCATGCCTGTGCACTGGCCCTGCTGAAATTCCCTCTCCATTTAGCCGAGGCAGTGAGTCGGCCTCCTGTCTCCCTTTACGGTCGAAAAAGATGTGCTCCTGGGCGCGCTGGCCCTGCTGCTACTCACATCGGGCATGGACCTGGACCTCCAGCAGGCCCCGGGGACCTACATCACACCTTGCTCTTGCCTCCCTTGCAGCTGAAAAAGGTCCATGCCTGTGCCCTGGCCCTGCTGAAATTCCCTCTCCATTTAGCCGAGGCAGTGAGTCGGCCTCCTGTCTCCCTTTACGGTCGAAAAAGATGTGCTCCTGGGCGCGCTGGCCCTGCTGCTACTCACATCGGGCATGGACCTGGACCTCCAGCAGGCCCCGGGGACCTACATCACACCTTGCTCTTGCCTCCCTTACAGCTGAAAAAGGTCCATGCTTTTGCCCTGGCCCTTCTGAAATTCCCTCTCCATTTAGCCGAGGCAGTGAGTCGGCCTCCTGTCTCCTTTACGGTCGAAAAAGATGTGCTCCTGGGCGCGCTGGCCCTGCTGCTACTCACATCGGGCATGGACCTGGACCTCCAGCAGGCCCCGGGGACCTACATCGCACCTTGCTCTTGCCTCCCTTACAGCTGAAAAAGGTCCATGCCTGTGCCCTGGCCCTGCTGAAATTCCCTCTGCATTTAGCCGAGGCAGTGAGTCGGCCTCCTGTCTCCCTTTACGGTCGAAAAAGATGTGCTCCTGGGCGCGCTGGCCCTGCTG
>NC_140569.1:36441061-36443561 GCF_057381845.1 Rhamphochromis longiceps | reverse complement strand
CGTCCCCGGGGCATGCTGGAGGTCAAGGGCCATGCTGGATATGCGGTGGAGGGTAACTGCAGGAGAAGGAAAGCTCATGGGGGATTAGAGCGGAGGAGTATGTGGGTCCTCGGGGCCTGCTGGAGGGCAAGGGCCATGCTGGATTTGTGGTGGAGGGTAACTGCGGGAGAAGGAAAGCTAGTGGGGGAGTAGAGCAGAGGAGTATGTTGGTCCCCGGGGCCTGCTGGAGGTCCAGGTCCATGCCCGATGTGAGTAGCAGCAGGGCCAGCGCGCCCAGGAGCACATCTTTTTCGACCGTAAAGGGAGACAGGAGGCCGACTCACTGCCTCGGCTAAATGGAGAGGGAATTTCAGAAGGGCCAGGGCAAAAGCATGGACCTTTTCAGCTGTAAGGGAGGCAAGAGCAAGGTGTGATGTAGGTCCCCGGGGCCTGCTGGAGGTCCAGGTCCATGCCCGATGTGAGTAGCAGCAGGGCCAGCGCGCCCAGGAGCACATCTTTTTCGACCGTAAAGGAGACAGGAGGCCGACTCACTGCCTCGGCTAAATGGAGAGGGAATTTCAGAAGGGCCAGGGCAAAAGCATGGACCTTTTTCAGCTGTAAGGGACGCAAGAGCAAGGTGTGATGTAGGTCCCCGGGGCCTGCTGGAGGTCCAGGTCCATGCCCGATGTGAGTAGCAGCAGGGCCAGCGCGCCCAGGAGCACATCTTTTTCGACCGTAAAGGGAGACAGGAGGCCGACTCACTGCCTCGGCTAAATGGAGAGGGAATTTCAGCAGGGCCAGGGCACAGGCATGGACCTTTTTCAGCTGCAAGGGAGGGAAGAGCAAGGTGTGATGTAGGTCCCCGGGGCCTGCTGGAGGTCCAGGTCCATGCCCGATGTGAGTAGCAGCAGGGCCAGCGCGCCCAGGAGCACATCTTTTTCGACCGTAAAGGAGACAGGAGGCCGACTCACTGCCTCGGCTAAATGGAGAGGGAATTTCAGAAGGGCCAGGGCAAAAGCATGGACCTTTTTCAGCTGTAAGGGAGGCAAGAGCAAGGTGTGATGTAGGTCCCCGGGGCCTGCTGGAGGTCCAGGTCCATGCCCGATGTGAGTAGCAGCAGGGCCAGCGCGCCCAGGAGCACATCTTTTTCGACCGTAAAGGGAGACAGGAGGCCGACTCACTGCCTCGGCTAAATGGAGAGGGAATTTCAGCAGGGCCAGGGCACAGGCATGGACCTTTTTCAGCTGCAAGGGAGGGAAGAGCAAGGTGTGATGTAGGTCCCCGGGGCCTGCTGGAGGTCCAGGTCCATGCCCGATGTGAGTAGCAGCAGGGCCAGCGCGCCCAGGAGCACATCTTTTTCGACCGTAAAGGGAGACAGGAGGCCGACTCACTGCCTCGGCTAAATGGAGAGGGAATTTCAGAAGGGCCAGGGCAAAAGCATGGACCTTTTCAGCTGTAAGGGAGGCAAGAGCAAGGTGCGATGTAGGTCCCCGGGGCCTGTTGTCGTACCATAGGCACGAGTGGTGTGTGTGTGTGGCAAAGAGTTTCTGCGCAGTGTACCAGGGGCACGGGGAAAGGTTGTTGTACCATAGGCATGAGAAAAGTTGTCGTACCATAGGCACGAGAAAAGTTGTCGTACCATAGGCACGAGTGGTGTGTGTGTGTGGCAAAGTGCTACTGAGCGGTGTACCAGGGGCACGGCGAAAAGTTGTTGTACCATAGGCACGAGAAAAGTTGTTGTACCATAGGCACGAGAAAAGCTGTCGTACCAGGGGCACGGAGGAAAGTTGTTGTACCATAGGCCCGAGAAAAGTTGTCGTACCATAGGTACGAGGAGTGTGTGTGTGGCAAAGTGCTACTGAGCGGTGTACCAGGGGCACGGCGAAAAGTTGTTGTACCATAGGCACGAGAAAAGTTGTTGTACCATAGGCACGAGAAAAGCTGTCGTACCAGGGGCACGGAGGAAAGTTGTTGTACCATAGGCCCGAGAAAAGTTGTCGTACCATAGGCACGAGGAGAGTTTGTGTGGCAAAGTGCTACTGAGCGGTGTACCAGGGGCACGGCAAAAAGTTGTTGTACCATAGGCACGAGAAAAATTGTTGTACCATAGGCACGAGAAAAGTTGTCGTACCATAGGCACGAGAAAAGTTGTCGTACCATAGGCACAAGCAGTGCGTGCGTGCGTGCGTGCGTGCGTGCGTGCGTGTGTGTGTGTGTGTGTGGCAGTTCTTCTGCGCAGTGTACCAGGGGCACATTTCAATGTGCTTTCTGGAGTACCAGGGGCACGAGGATTTTGCCAGTGGTGTTCTGCTTTGTTAGTGGGAGGGGGCTTAAGTGTGGGTCCCCGGGGCCTGCTGGAGGTCCAGGTCCATGCTAGATACGTGGTACAGGGTAACTGCAGGGGGGGGGGGGGGTAATGTGGGTTCACGGGGCCTGCTGGAGGTCAAGGTCCATGCTGGATATGCGCTGGATCATAACTGCAAGAAAGGAAAGCTAGTGGGGGAGTAGAGCAGGGGAGTAT
>NC_140569.1:36437296-36438461 GCF_057381845.1 Rhamphochromis longiceps | reverse complement strand
AGCTGAAAAAGGTCCATGCCTGTGCCCTGGCCCTGCTGAAATTCCCTCTCCATTTAGCCGAGGCAGTGAGTCGGCCTCCTGTCTCCCTTTACGGTCGAAAAAGATGTGCTCCTGGGCGCGCTGGCCCTGCTGCTACTCACATCGGGCATGGACCTGGACCTCCAGCAGGCCCCGGGGACCTACATCACACCTTGCTCTTGCGTCCCTTACAGCTGAAAAAGGTCCATGCTTTTGCCCTGGCCCTTCTGAAATTCCCTCTCCATTTAGCCGAGGCAGTGAGTCGGCCTCCTGTCTCCTTTACGGTCGAAAAAGATGTGCTCCTGGGCGCGCTGGCCCTGCTGCTACTCACATCGGGCATGGACCTGGACCTCCAGCAGGCCCCGGGGACCTACATCACACCTTGCTCTTGCCTCCCTTACAGCTGAAAAGGTCCATGCTTTTGCCCTGGCCCTTCTGAAATTCCCTCTCCATTTAGCCGAGGCAGTGAGTCGGCCTCCTGTCTCCCTTTACGGTCGAAAAAGATGTGCTCCTGGGCGCGCTGGCCCTGCTGCTACTCACATCGGGCATGGACCTGGACCTCCAGCAGGCCCCGGGGACCAACATACTCCTCTGCTCTACTCCCCCACTAGCTTTCCTTCTCCCGCAGTTACCCTCCACCACAAATCCAGCATGGCCCTTGCCCTCCAGCAGGCCCCGAGGACCCACATACTCCTCCGCTCTAATCCCCCATGAGCTTTCCTTCTCCTGCAGTTACCCTCCACCGCATATCCAGCATGGCCCTTGACCTCCAGCATGCCCTGGGGACGCACATCCTCCCCTGCTCTAGTCCCCCACTAGCTTACCTTTCTTGTAGTTACGCTCCAGCGCATATCCAGCATGGACCTTGACCTCCAGCAGGCCCCGGGGACGCACATCCTCCCCTGCTCTAATCCCCCACTAGCTTTCCTTCTCCTGCAGTTACCCTCCACCGCATATCCAGCATGGACCTTGACCTCCAGCATGCCCCGTGGACCCACACTTAAGCCCCCTCCCACTGACAAAGCAAAACACCACTGGCAAAATCCTCGTGCCCCTGGTACTCCAGAATGTAAATTCAAACATGCCCCTGGTACACTGCGCAGAAACACTTTGCCACACACACGCACACACTGCTTGTGCCTATGCT
>NC_140569.1:36424796-36427296 GCF_057381845.1 Rhamphochromis longiceps | reverse complement strand
CCTATGGTACGACAACTTTTCTCGTGCCTATGGTACGACAACTTTTCTCATGCCTATGGTACAACAACCTTTCCCCGTGCCCCTGGTACACTGCGCAGAAACTCTTTGCCACACACACACACCACTCGTGCCTATGGTACGACAACAGGCCCCGGGGACCTACATCGCACCTTGCTCTTGCCTCCCTTACAGCTGAAAAAGGTCCATGCCTGTGCCCTGGCCCTGCTGAAATTCCCTCTGCATTTAGCCGAGGCAGTGAGTCGGCCTCCTGTCTCCCTTTACGGTCGAAAAAGATGTGCTCCTGGGCGCGCTGGCCCTGCTGCTACTCACATCGGGCATGGACCTGGACCTCCAGCAGGCCCCGGGGACCTACATCACACCTTGCTCTTGCCTCCCTTACAGCTGAAAAAGGTCCATGCTTGTGCCCTGGCCCTGCTGAAATTCCCTCTCCATTTAGCCGAGGCAGAGAGTCGGCCTCCTGTCTCCCTTTACGGTCGAAAAAGATGTGCTCCTGGGCGCGCTGGCCCTGCTGCTACTCACATCGGGCATGGACCTGGACCTCCAGCAGGCCCCGGGGACCTACATCACACCTTGCTCTTCCCTCCCTTGCAGCTGAAAAAGGTCCATGCTTGTGCCCTGGCCCTGCTGAAATTCCCTCTCCATTTAGCCGAGGCAGAGAGTCGGCCTCCTGTCTCCCTTTACGGTCGAAAAAGATGTGCTCCTGGGCGCGCTGGCCCTGCTGCTACTCACATCGGGCATGGACCTGGACCTCCAGCAGGCCCCGGGGACCTACATCACACCTTGCTCTTCCCTCCCTTGCAGCTGAAAAAGGTCCATGCCTGTGCCCTGGCCCTGCTGAAATTCCCTCTCCATTTAGCCGAGGCAGTGAGTCGGCCTCCTGTCTCCCTTTACGGTCGAAAAAGATGTGCTCCTGGGCGCGCTGGCCCTGCTGCTACTCACATCGGGCATGGACCTGGACCTCCAGCAGGCCCCGGGGACCTACATCACACCTTGCTCTTGCCTCCCTTACAGCTGAAAAGGTCCATGCTTTTGCCCTGGCCCTTCTGAAATTCCCTCTCCATTTAGCCGAGGCAGTGAGTCGGCCTCCTGTCTCCTTTACGGTCGAAAAAGATGTGCTCCTGGGCGCGCTGGCCCTGCTGCTACTCACATCGGGCATGGACCTGGACCTCCAGCAGGCCCCGGGGACCTACATCACACCTTGCTCTTCCCTCCCTTGCAGCTGAAAAAGGTCCATGCCTGTGCCCTGGCCCTGCTGAAATTCCCTCTCCATTTAGCCGAGGCAGTGAGTCGGCCTCCTGTCTCCCTTTACGGTCGAAAAAGATGTGCTCCTGGGCGCGCTGGCCCTGCTGCTACTCACATCGGGCATGGACCTGGACCTCCAGCAGGCCCCGGGGACCTACATCACACCTTGCTCTTGCCTCCCTTACAGCTGAAAAAGGTCCATGCTTTTGCCCTGGCCCTTCTGAAATTCCCTCTCCATTTAGCCGAGGCAGTGAGTCGGCCTCCTGTCTCCTTTACGGTCGAAAAAGATGTGCTCCTGGGCGCGCTGGCCCTGCTGCTACTCACATCGGGCATGGACCTGGACCTCCAGCAGGCCCCGGGGACCTACATCACACCTTGCTCTTCCCTCCCTTGCAGCTGAAAAAGGTCCATGCCTGTGCCCTGGCCCTGCTGAAATTCCCTCTCCATTTAGCCGAGGCAGTGAGTCGGCCTCCTGTCTCCCTTTACGGTCGAAAAAGATGTGCTCCTGGGCGCGCTGGCCCTGCTGCTACTCACATCGGGCATGGACCTGGACCTCCAGCAGGCCCCGGGGACCTACATCACACCTTGCTCTTGCCTCCCTTACAGCTGAAAAAGGTCCATGCTTTTGCCCTGGCCCTTCTGAAATTCCCTCTCCATTTAGCCGAGGCAGTGAGTCGGCCTCCTGTCTCCTTTACGGTCGAAAAAGATGTGCTCCTGGGCGCGCTGGCCCTGCTGCTACTCACATCGGGCATGGACCTGGACCTCCAGCAGGCCCCGGGGACCTACATCACACCTTGCTCTTGCCTCCCTTACAGCTGAAAAGGTCCATGCTTTTGCCCTGGCCCTTCTGAAATTCCCTCTCCATTTAGCCGAGGCAGTGAGTCGGCCTCCTGTCTCCCTTTACGGTCGAAAAAGATGTGCTCCTGGGCGCGCTGGCCCTGCTGCTACTCACATCGGGCATGGACCTGGACCTCCAGCAGGCCCCGGGGACCTACATCACACCTTGCTCTTGCGTCCCTTACAGCTGAAAAAGGTCCATGCTTTTGCCCTGGCCCTTCTGAAATTCCCTCTCCATTTAGCCGAGGCAGTGAGTCGGCCTCCTGTCTCCTTTACGGTCGAAAAAGATGTGCTCCTGGGCGCGCTGGCCCTGCTGCTACTCACATCGGGCATGGACCTGGACCTCCAGCAGGCCCCGGGGACCTACATCACACCTTGCTCTTGCCTCCCTTACAGCTGA
>NC_140569.1:36412296-36414796 GCF_057381845.1 Rhamphochromis longiceps | reverse complement strand
CCCCTGCAGTTACCCTGTGCCACATATCTAGCATGGACCTGGACCTCCAGCAGGCCCTGGGGACCCACATACTCCCCTGCTCTACTCCCCCACTAGCTTTCCTTTCTTGCAGTTATGATCCAGCGCATATCCAGCATGGACCTTGACCTCCAGCAGGCCCCGTGAACCCACATTACCCCCCCCCCCCCTCCTGCAGTTACCCTGTACCACGTATCTAGCATGGACCTGGACCTCCAGCAGGCCCCGGGGACCCACACTTAAGCCCCCTCCCACTAACAAAGCAGAACACCACTGGCAAAATCCTCGTGCCCCTGGTACTCCAGAAAGCACATTGAAATGTGCCCCTGGTACACTGCGCAGAAGAACTGCCACACACACACACACACACGCACGCACGCACGCACGCACGCACGCACGCACGCACGCACGCATGCACTGCTTGTGCCTATGGTACGACAACTTTTCTCGTGCCTATGGTACGACAACTTTTCTCGTGCCTATGGTACAACAACTTTTCTCGTGCCTATGGTACAACAACTTTTCGCCGTGCCCCTGGTACACCGCTCAGTAGCACTTTGCCACACACACACTCCTCGTACCTATGGTACGACAACTTTTCTCGGGCCTATGGTACAACAACTTTCCTCCGTGCCCCTGGTACGACAGCTTTTCTCGTGCCTATGGTACAACAACTTTTCTCGTGCCTATGGTACAACAACTTTTCGCCGTGCCCCTGGTACACCGCTCAGTAGCACTTTGCCACACACACACACCACTCGTGCCTATGGTACGACAACTTTTCTCGTGCCTATGGTACGACAACTTTTCTCATGCCTATGGTACAACAACCTTTCCCCGTGCCCCTGGTACACTGCGCAGAAACTCTTTGCCACACACACACACCACTCGTGCCTATGGTACGACAACAGGCCCCGGGGACCTACATCGCACCTTGCTCTTGCCTCCCTTACAGCTGAAAAAGGTCCATGCCTGTGCCCTGGCCCTGCTGAAATTCCCTCTGCATTTAGCCGAGGCAGTGAGTCGGCCTCCTGTCTCCCTTTACGGTCGAAAAAGATGTGCTCCTGGGCGCGCTGGCCCTGCTGCTACTCACATCGGGCATGGACCTGGACCTCCAGCAGGCCCCGGGGACCTACATCACACCTTGCTCTTGCCTCCCTTACAGCTGAAAAAGGTCCATGCTTGTGCCCTGGCCCTGCTGAAATTCCCTCTCCATTTAGCCGAGGCAGAGAGTCGGCCTCCTGTCTCCCTTTACGGTCGAAAAAGATGTGCTCCTGGGCGCGCTGGCCCTGCTGCTACTCACATCGGGCATGGACCTGGACCTCCAGCAGGCCCCGGGGACCTACATCACACCTTGCTCTTCCCTCCCTTGCAGCTGAAAAAGGTCCATGCCTGTGCCCTGGCCCTGCTGAAATTCCCTCTCCATTTAGCCGAGGCAGTGAGTCGGCCTCCTGTCTCCCTTTACGGTCGAAAAAGATGTGCTCCTGGGCGCGCTGGCCCTGCTGCTACTCACATCGGGCATGGACCTGGACCTCCAGCAGGCCCCGGGGACCTACATCACACCTTGCTCTTGCCTCCCTTACAGCTGAAAAGGTCCATGCTTTTGCCCTGGCCCTTCTGAAATTCCCTCTCCATTTAGCCGAGGCAGTGAGTCGGCCTCCTGTCTCCTTTACGGTCGAAAAAGATGTGCTCCTGGGCGCGCTGGCCCTGCTGCTACTCACATCGGGCATGGACCTGGACCTCCAGCAGGCCCCGGGGACCTACATCACACCTTGCTCTTCCCTCCCTTGCAGCTGAAAAAGGTCCATGCCTGTGCCCTGGCCCTGCTGAAATTCCCTCTCCATTTAGCCGAGGCAGTGAGTCGGCCTCCTGTCTCCCTTTACGGTCGAAAAAGATGTGCTCCTGGGCGCGCTGGCCCTGCTGCTACTCACATCGGGCATGGACCTGGACCTCCAGCAGGCCCCGGGGACCTACATCACACCTTGCTCTTGCCTCCCTTACAGCTGAAAAAGGTCCATGCTTTTGCCCTGGCCCTTCTGAAATTCCCTCTCCATTTAGCCGAGGCAGTGAGTCGGCCTCCTGTCTCCTTTACGGTCGAAAAAGATGTGCTCCTGGGCGCGCTGGCCCTGCTGCTACTCACATCGGGCATGGACCTGGACCTCCAGCAGGCCCCGGGGACCTACATCACACCTTGCTCTTCCCTCCCTTGCAGCTGAAAAAGGTCCATGCCTGTGCCCTGGCCCTGCTGAAATTCCCTCTCCATTTAGCCGAGGCAGTGAGTCGGCCTCCTGTCTCCCTTTACGGTCGAAAAAGATGTGCTCCTGGGCGCGCTGGCCCTGCTGCTACTCACATCGGGCATGGACCTGGACCTCCAGCAGGCCCCGGGGACCTACATCACACCTTGCTCTTGCGTCCCTTACAGCTGAAAAAGGTCCATGCTTTTGCCCTGGCCCTTCTGAAATTCCCTCTCCATTTAGCCGAG
>NC_140569.1:36391715-36396715 GCF_057381845.1 Rhamphochromis longiceps | reverse complement strand
ACTACAAGAAAGGTAAGCTAGTGGGGGACTAGAGCAGGGGAGGATGTGCGTCCCCGGGGCATGCTGGAGGTCAAGGGCCATGCTGGATATGCGCTGGAGGGTAACTGCAGGAGAAGGAAAGCTCATGGGGGATTAGAGCGGAGGAGTATGTGGGTCCTTGGGGCCTGCTGGAGGGCAAGGGCCATGCTGGATTTGTGGTGGAGGGTAACTGCGGGAGAAGGAAAGCTAGTGGGGGAGTAGAGCAGAGGAGTATGTTGGTCCCCGGGGCCTGCTGGAGGTCCAGGTCCATGCCCGATGTGAGTAGCAGCAGGGCCAGCGCGCCCAGGAGCACATCTTTTTCGACCGTGAAGGAGACAGGAGGCCGACTCACTGCCTCGGCTAAATGGAGAGGGAATTTCAGAAGGGCCAGGGCAAAAGCATGGACCTTTTCAGCTGTAAGGGAGGCAAGAGCAAGGTGTGATGTAGGTCCCCGGGGCCTGCTGGAGGTCCAGGTCCATGCCCGATGTGAGTAGCAGCAGGGCCAGCGCGCCCAGGAGCACATCTTTTTCGACCGTAAAGGAGACAGGAGGCCGACTCACTGCCTCGGCTAAATGGAGAGGGAATTTCAGAAGGGCCAGGGCAAAAGCATGGACCTTTTTCAGCTGTAAGGGAGGCAAGAGCAAGGTGTGATGTAGGTCCCCGGGGCCTGCTGGAGGTCCAGGTCCATGCCCGATGTGAGTAGCAGCAGGGCCAGCGCGCCCAGGAGCACATCTTTTTCGACCGTAAAGGGAGACAGGAGGCCGACTCACTGCCTCGGCTAAATGGAGAGGGAATTTCAGCAGGGCCAGGGCACAGGCATGGACCTTTTTCAGCTGCAAGGGAGGCAAGAGCAAGGTGTGATGTAGGTCCCCGGGGCCTGCTGGAGGTCCAGGTCCATGCCCGATGTGAGTAGCAGCAGGGCCAGCGCGCCCAGGAGCACATCTTTTTCGACCGTAAAGGGAGACAGGAGGCCGACTCACTGCCTCGGCTAAATGGAGAGGGAATTTCAGCAGGGCCAGTGCACAGGCATGGACCTTTTTCAGCTGTAAGGGAGGCAAGAGCAAGGTGCGATGTAGGTCCCCGGGGCCTGCTGGAGGTCCAGGTCCATGCCCGATGTGAGTAGCAGCAGGGCCAGCGCGCCCAGGAGCACATCTTTTTCGACCGTAAAGGGAGACAGGAGGCCGACTCACTGCCTCGGCTAAATGCAGAGGGAATTTCAGCAGGGCCAGGGCACAGGCATGGACCTTTTTCAGCTGTAAGGGAGGCAAGAGCAAGGTGCGATGTAGGTCCCCGGGGCCTGCTGGAGGTCCAGGTCCATGCCCGATGTGAGTAGCAGCAGGGCCAGCGCGCCCAGGAGCACATCTTTTTCGACCGTAAAGGGAGACAGGAGGCCGACTCACTGCCTCGGCTAAATGCAGAGGGAATTTCAGCAGGGCCAGGGCACAGGCATGGACCTTTTTCAGCTGCAAGGGAGGCAAGAGCAAGGTGTGATGTAGGTCCCCGGGGCCTGCTGGAGGTCCAGGTCCATGCCCGATGTGAGTAGCAGCAGGGCCAGCGCGCCCAGGAGCACATCTTTTTCGACCGTAAAGGGAGACAGGAGGCCGACTCACTGCCTCGGCTAAATGGAGAGGGAATTTCAGCAGGGCCAGTGCACAGGCATGGACCTTTTTCAGCTGTAAGGGAGGCAAGAGCAAGGTGCGATGTAGGTCCCCGGGGCCTGCTGGAGGTCCAGGTCCATGCCCGATGTGAGTAGCAGCAGGGCCAGCGCGCCCAGGAGCACATCTTTTTCGACCGTAAAGGGAGACAGGAGGCCGACTCACTGCCTCGGCTAAATGCAGAGGGAATTTCAGCAGGGCCAGGGCACAGGCATGGACCTTTTTCAGCTGTAAGGGAGGCAAGAGCAAGGTGCGATGTAGGTCCCCGGGGCCTGCTGGAGGTCCAGGTCCATGCCCGATGTGAGTAGCAGCAGGGCCAGCGCGCCCAGGAGCACATCTTTTTCGACCGTAAAGGGAGACAGGAGGCCGACTCACTGCCTCGGCTAAATGCAGAGGGAATTTCAGCAGGGCCAGGGCACAGGCATGGACCTTTTTCAGCTGTAAGGGAGGGAAGAGCAATGTGCGATGTAGGTCCCCGGGGCCTGCTGGAGGTCCAGGTCCATGCCCGATGTGAGTAGCAGCAGGGCCAGCGCGCCCAGGAGCACATCTTTTTCGACCGTAAAGGGAGACAGGAGGCCGACTCACTGCCTCGGCTAAATGGAGAGGGAATTTCAGCAGGGCCAGGGCACAGGCATGGACCTTTTTCAGCTGTAAGGGAGGCAAGAGCAAGGTGCGATGTAGGTCCCCGGGGCCTGCTGGAGGTCCAGGTCCATGCCCGATGTGAGTAGCAGCAGGGCCAGCGCGCCCAGGAGCACATCTTTTTCGACCGTAAAGGGAGACAGGAGGCCGACTCACTGCCTCGGCTAAATGGAGAGGGAATTTCAGCAGGGCCAGGGCACAGGCATGGACCTTTTTCAGCTGTAAGGGAGGCAAGAGCAAGGTGCGATGTAGGTCCCCGGGGCCTGTTGTCGTACCATAGGCACGAGTGGTGTGTGTGTGTGTGGCAAAGAGTTTCTGCGCAGTGTACCAGGGGCACGGGGAAAGGTTGTTGTACCATAGGCACGAGAAAAGTTGTTGTACCATAGGCACGAGAAAAGCTGTCGTACCAGGGGCACGGAGGAAAGTTGTTGTACCATAGGCACGAGAAAAGTTGTCGTACCATAGGCACGAGGAGAGTTTGTGTGGCAAAGTGCTACTGAGCGGTGTACCAGGGGCACGGCGAAAAGTTGTTGTACCATAGGCACGAGAAAAGTTGTTGTACCATAGGCACGAGAAAAGCTGTCGTACCAGGGGCACGGAGGAAAGTTGTTGTACCATAGGCACGGCGAAAAGTTGTTGTACCATAGGCACGAGAAAAGTTGTCGTACCATAGGCACGAGAAAAGTTGTCGTACCATAGGTACGAGGAGTGTGTGTGTGGCAAAGTGCTACTGAGCGGTGTACCAGGGGCACGGCGAAAAGTTGTTGTACCATAGGCACGAGAAAAGTTGTTGTACCATAGGCACGAGAAAAGCTGTCGTACCATAGGTACGAGGAGTGTGTGTGTGGCAAAGTGCTACTGAGCGGTGTACCAGGGGCACGGCGAAAAGTTGTTGTACCATAGGCACGAGAAAAGTTGTTGTACCATAGGCACGAGAAAAGCTGTCGTACCAGGGGCACGAGGAGAGTTTGTGTGGCAAAGTGCTACTGAGCGGTGTACCAGGGGCACGGCAAAAAGTTGTTGTACCATAGGCACGAGAAAAATTGTTGTACCATAGGCACGAGAAAAGTTGTCGTACCATAGGCACGAGAAAAGTTGTCGTACCATAGGCACAAGCAGTGCGTGCGTGCGTGCGTGCGTGCGTGTGTGCGTGTGTGGCAGTTCTTCTGCGCAGTGTACCAGGGGCACATTTCAATGTGCTTTCTGGAGTACCAGGGGCACGAGGATTTTGCCAGTGGTGTTCTGCTTTGTTAGTGGGAGGGGGCTTAAGTGTGGGTCCCCGGGGCCTGCTGGAGGTCCAGGTCCATGCTAGATACGTGGTACAGGGTAACTGCAGGAGGGGGGGGTGTAATGTGGGTTCACGGGGCCTGCTGGAGGTCAAGGTCCATGCTGGATATGCGCTGGATCATAACTGCAAGAAAGGAAAGCTAGTGGGGGAGTAGAGCAGGGGAGTATGTGGGTCCCCAGGGCCTGCTGGAGGTCCAGGTCCATGCTAGATATGTGGCACAGGGTAACTGCAGGGGGGGGGGGGGGGTAATGTGGGTCCACGGGGCCTGCTGGAAGTCAAGGTCCATGCTGGATATGCGCTGGATCATAACTGCAAGAAAGGAAAGCTAGTGGGGGAGTAGAGCAGGGGAGTATGTGGGTCCCCAGGGCCTGCTGGAGGTCCAGGTCCATGCTAGATATGTGGCACAGGGTAACTGCAGGGGGGGGGGGGGGGGGGGTAATGTGGGTCCACGGGGCCTGCTGGAAGTCAAGGTCCATGCTGGATATGCGCTGGATCATAACTGCAAGAAAGGAAAGCTAGTGGGGGAGTAGAGCAGGGGAGTATGTGGGTCCCCAGGGCCTGCTGGAGGTCCAGGTCCATGCTAGATATGTGGCACAGGGTAACTGCAGGGGGGGGGGGGGGGTAATGTGGGTCCACGGGGCCTGCTGGAAGTCAAGGTCCATGCTGGATATGCGCTGGATCATAACTGCAAGAAAGGAAAGCTAGTGGGGGAGTCGAGCAGGGGAGTATGTGGGTCCCCAGGGCCTGCTGGAGGTCCAGGTCCATGCTAGATACGTGGTACAGGGTAACTGCAGGAGGGGGGGGGGTAATGTGGGTTCACGGGGCCTGCTGGAGGTCAAGGTCCATGCTGGATATGCGCTGGAGCGTAACTGCAAGAAAGGAAAGCTAGTGGGGGAGTCGAGCAGGGGAGTGTTTTGGTCCCCAGGGCCTGCTGGAAGTCAAGGTCCATGCTAGACATGTGGTACAGGGTAACTGCAGGGGGAAGGGGGGGGGGGGGGGGGGGTAATGTGGGTCCCCGGGGCCTGCTGGAGGTCAAGGTCCGTGCTAGATATGTGGTACGGGGTAACTGCGGGGGGGGGATCTAATGGGGGACTAGATCAGGTGAGGATGTAATGGCCAGTTCGACAGCAGCACATCTTTTTCGACCGTAAGGGAGAGAGGAGGCCGACTCTCTGCCTCGGCCAAATGGAGAGAGATTTTCAGCAGGGCCAGTGCGCCAGGAGCACATCTTTTTCAACCGTGAGGGAGAGAGGAGGCCGACTCACCACCTCGGCCAGGGCCTTTTTTTCTCCCCTCTCCAGTTGAGCAGTCTAAGGGTAATGAGTAGCAAAGGTGCCCTCCGTCATTTATGGGAGACGGGTGTCTGAAGATGCGCAAGTCAGCAGACACCCTCGGCAACG
>NC_140569.1:36379215-36381715 GCF_057381845.1 Rhamphochromis longiceps | reverse complement strand
GAGACAGGAGGCCGACTCACTGCCTCGGCTAAATGCAGAGGGAATTTCAGCAGGGCCAGGGCACAGGCATGGACCTTTTTCAGCTGCAAGGGAGGCAAGAGCAAGGTGTGATGTAGGTCCCCGGGGCCTGCTGGAGGTCCAGGTCCATGCCCGATGTGAGTAGCAGCAGGGCCAGCGCGCCCAGGAGCACATCTTTTTCGACCGTAAAGGGAGACAGGAGGCCGACTCACTGCCTCGGCTAAATGGAGAGGGAATTTCAGCAGGGCCAGTGCACAGGCATGGACCTTTTTCAGCTGTAAGGGAGGCAAGAGCAAGGTGCGATGTAGGTCCCCGGGGCCTGCTGGAGGTCCAGGTCCATGCCCGATGTGAGTAGCAGCAGGGCCAGCGCGCCCAGGAGCACATCTTTTTCGACCGTAAAGGGAGACAGGAGGCCGACTCACTGCCTCGGCTAAATGCAGAGGGAATTTCAGCAGGGCCAGGGCACAGGCATGGACCTTTTTCAGCTGTAAGGGAGGCAAGAGCAAGGTGCGATGTAGGTCCCCGGGGCCTGCTGGAGGTCCAGGTCCATGCCCGATGTGAGTAGCAGCAGGGCCAGCGCGCCCAGGAGCACATCTTTTTCGACCGTAAAGGGAGACAGGAGGCCGACTCACTGCCTCGGCTAAATGCAGAGGGAATTTCAGCAGGGCCAGGGCACAGGCATGGACCTTTTTCAGCTGTAAGGGAGGGAAGAGCAATGTGCGATGTAGGTCCCCGGGGCCTGCTGGAGGTCCAGGTCCATGCCCGATGTGAGTAGCAGCAGGGCCAGCGCGCCCAGGAGCACATCTTTTTCGACCGTAAAGGGAGACAGGAGGCCGACTCACTGCCTCGGCTAAATGGAGAGGGAATTTCAGCAGGGCCAGGGCACAGGCATGGACCTTTTTCAGCTGTAAGGGAGGCAAGAGCAAGGTGCGATGTAGGTCCCCGGGGCCTGCTGGAGGTCCAGGTCCATGCCCGATGTGAGTAGCAGCAGGGCCAGCGCGCCCAGGAGCACATCTTTTTCGACCGTAAAGGGAGACAGGAGGCCGACTCACTGCCTCGGCTAAATGGAGAGGGAATTTCAGCAGGGCCAGGGCACAGGCATGGACCTTTTTCAGCTGTAAGGGAGGCAAGAGCAAGGTGCGATGTAGGTCCCCGGGGCCTGTTGTCGTACCATAGGCACGAGTGGTGTGTGTGTGTGTGGCAAAGAGTTTCTGCGCAGTGTACCAGGGGCACGGGGAAAGGTTGTTGTACCATAGGCACGAGAAAAGTTGTTGTACCATAGGCACGAGAAAAGCTGTCGTACCAGGGGCACGGAGGAAAGTTGTTGTACCATAGGCACGAGAAAAGTTGTCGTACCATAGGCACGAGGAGAGTTTGTGTGGCAAAGTGCTACTGAGCGGTGTACCAGGGGCACGGCGAAAAGTTGTTGTACCATAGGCACGAGAAAAGTTGTTGTACCATAGGCACGAGAAAAGCTGTCGTACCAGGGGCACGGAGGAAAGTTGTTGTACCATAGGCACGGCGAAAAGTTGTTGTACCATAGGCACGAGAAAAGTTGTCGTACCATAGGCACGAGAAAAGTTGTCGTACCATAGGTACGAGGAGTGTGTGTGTGGCAAAGTGCTACTGAGCGGTGTACCAGGGGCACGGCGAAAAGTTGTTGTACCATAGGCACGAGAAAAGTTGTTGTACCATAGGCACGAGAAAAGCTGTCGTACCATAGGTACGAGGAGTGTGTGTGTGGCAAAGTGCTACTGAGCGGTGTACCAGGGGCACGGCGAAAAGTTGTTGTACCATAGGCACGAGAAAAGTTGTTGTACCATAGGCACGAGAAAAGCTGTCGTACCAGGGGCACGAGGAGAGTTTGTGTGGCAAAGTGCTACTGAGCGGTGTACCAGGGGCACGGCAAAAAGTTGTTGTACCATAGGCACGAGAAAAATTGTTGTACCATAGGCACGAGAAAAGTTGTCGTACCATAGGCACGAGAAAAGTTGTCGTACCATAGGCACAAGCAGTGCGTGCGTGCGTGCGTGCGTGCGTGTGTGCGTGTGTGGCAGTTCTTCTGCGCAGTGTACCAGGGGCACATTTCAATGTGCTTTCTGGAGTACCAGGGGCACGAGGATTTTGCCAGTGGTGTTCTGCTTTGTTAGTGGGAGGGGGCTTAAGTGTGGGTCCCCGGGGCCTGCTGGAGGTCCAGGTCCATGCTAGATACGTGGTACAGGGTAACTGCAGGAGGGGGGGGTGTAATGTGGGTTCACGGGGCCTGCTGGAGGTCAAGGTCCATGCTGGATATGCGCTGGATCATAACTGCAAGAAAGGAAAGCTAGTGGGGGAGTAGAGCAGGGGAGTATGTGGGTCCCCAGGGCCTGCTGGAGGTCCAGGTCCATGCTAGATATGTGGCACAGGGTAACTGCAGGGGGGGGGGGGGGGTAATGTGGGTCCACGGGGCCTGCTGGAAGTCAAGGTCCATGCTGGATATGCG
>NC_140569.1:36370293-36371615 GCF_057381845.1 Rhamphochromis longiceps | reverse complement strand
AGGCACGAGAAAAATTGTTGTACCATAGGCACGAGAAAAGTTGTCGTACCATAGGCACGAGAAAAGTTGTCGTACCATAGGCACAAGCAGTGCGTGCGTGCGTGCGTGCGTGCGTGTGTGCGTGTGTGGCAGTTCTTCTGCGCAGTGTACCAGGGGCACATTTCAATGTGCTTTCTGGAGTACCAGGGGCACGAGGATTTTGCCAGTGGTGTTCTGCTTTGTTAGTGGGAGGGGGCTTAAGTGTGGGTCCCCGGGGCCTGCTGGAGGTCCAGGTCCATGCTAGATACGTGGTACAGGGTAACTGCAGGAGGGGGGGGTGTAATGTGGGTTCACGGGGCCTGCTGGAGGTCAAGGTCCATGCTGGATATGCGCTGGATCATAACTGCAAGAAAGGAAAGCTAGTGGGGGAGTAGAGCAGGGGAGTATGTGGGTCCCCAGGGCCTGCTGGAGGTCCAGGTCCATGCTAGATATGTGGCACAGGGTAACTGCAGGGGGGGGGGGGGGGTAATGTGGGTCCACGGGGCCTGCTGGAAGTCAAGGTCCATGCTGGATATGCGCTGGATCATAACTGCAAGAAAGGAAAGCTAGTGGGGGAGTAGAGCAGGGGAGTATGTGGGTCCCCAGGGCCTGCTGGAGGTCCAGGGTCCATGCTAGATATGTGGCACAGGGTAACTGCAGGGGGGGGGGGGGGGGGGTAATGTGGGTCCACGGGGCCTGCTGGAAGTCAAGGTCCATGCTGGATATGCGCTGGATCATAACTGCAAGAAAGGAAAGCTAGTGGGGGAGTAGAGCAGGGGAGTATGTGGGTCCCCAGGGCCTGCTGGAGGTCCAGGTCCATGCTAGATATGTGGCACAGGGTAACTGCAGGGGGGGGGGGGGGGTAATGTGGGTCCACGGGGCCTGCTGGAAGTCAAGGTCCATGCTGGATATGCGCTGGATCATAACTGCAAGAAAGGAAAGCTAGTGGGGGAGTCGAGCAGGGGAGTATGTGGGTCCCCAGGGCCTGCTGGAGGTCCAGGTCCATGCTAGATACGTGGTACAGGGTAACTGCAGGAGGGGGGGGGGTAATGTGGGTTCACGGGGCCTGCTGGAGGTCAAGGTCCATGCTGGATATGCGCTGGAGCGTAACTGCAAGAAAGGAAAGCTAGTGGGGGAGTCGAGCAGGGGAGTGTTTTGGTCCCCAGGGCCTGCTGGAAGTCAAGGTCCATGCTAGACATGTGGTACAGGGTAACTGCAGGGGGAAGGGGGGGGGGGGGGGGGGGTAATGTGGGTCCCCGGGGCCTGCTGGAGGTCAAGGTCCGTGCTAGATATGTGGTACGGGG
>NC_140569.1:36357793-36360293 GCF_057381845.1 Rhamphochromis longiceps | reverse complement strand
GCTGTAAGGGAGGCAAGAGCAAGGTGCGATGTAGGTCCCCGGGGCCTGCTGGAGGTCCAGGTCCATGCCCGATGTGAGTAGCAGCAGGGCCAGCGCGCCCAGGAGCACATCTTTTTCGACCGTAAAGGGAGACAGGAGGCCGACTCACTGCCTCGGCTAAATGCAGAGGGAATTTCAGCAGGGCCAGGGCACAGGCATGGACCTTTTTCAGCTGTAAGGGAGGCAAGAGCAAGGTGCGATGTAGGTCCCCGGGGCCTGCTGGAGGTCCAGGTCCATGCCCGATGTGAGTAGCAGCAGGGCCAGCGCGCCCAGGAGCACATCTTTTTCGACCGTAAAGGGAGACAGGAGGCCGACTCACTGCCTCGGCTAAATGCAGAGGGAATTTCAGCAGGGCCAGGGCACAGGCATGGACCTTTTTCAGCTGCAAGGGAGGCAAGAGCAAGGTGTGATGTAGGTCCCCGGGGCCTGCTGGAGGTCCAGGTCCATGCCCGATGTGAGTAGCAGCAGGGCCAGCGCGCCCAGGAGCACATCTTTTTCGACCGTAAAGGGAGACAGGAGGCCGACTCACTGCCTCGGCTAAATGGAGAGGGAATTTCAGCAGGGCCAGTGCACAGGCATGGACCTTTTTCAGCTGTAAGGGAGGCAAGAGCAAGGTGCGATGTAGGTCCCCGGGGCCTGCTGGAGGTCCAGGTCCATGCCCGATGTGAGTAGCAGCAGGGCCAGCGCGCCCAGGAGCACATCTTTTTCGACCGTAAAGGGAGACAGGAGGCCGACTCACTGCCTCGGCTAAATGCAGAGGGAATTTCAGCAGGGCCAGGGCACAGGCATGGACCTTTTTCAGCTGTAAGGGAGGCAAGAGCAAGGTGCGATGTAGGTCCCCGGGGCCTGCTGGAGGTCCAGGTCCATGCCCGATGTGAGTAGCAGCAGGGCCAGCGCGCCCAGGAGCACATCTTTTTCGACCGTAAAGGGAGACAGGAGGCCGACTCACTGCCTCGGCTAAATGCAGAGGGAATTTCAGCAGGGCCAGGGCACAGGCATGGACCTTTTTCAGCTGTAAGGGAGGGAAGAGCAATGTGCGATGTAGGTCCCCGGGGCCTGCTGGAGGTCCAGGTCCATGCCCGATGTGAGTAGCAGCAGGGCCAGCGCGCCCAGGAGCACATCTTTTTCGACCGTAAAGGGAGACAGGAGGCCGACTCACTGCCTCGGCTAAATGGAGAGGGAATTTCAGCAGGGCCAGGGCACAGGCATGGACCTTTTTCAGCTGTAAGGGAGGCAAGAGCAAGGTGCGATGTAGGTCCCCGGGGCCTGCTGGAGGTCCAGGTCCATGCCCGATGTGAGTAGCAGCAGGGCCAGCGCGCCCAGGAGCACATCTTTTTCGACCGTAAAGGGAGACAGGAGGCCGACTCACTGCCTCGGCTAAATGGAGAGGGAATTTCAGCAGGGCCAGGGCACAGGCATGGACCTTTTTCAGCTGTAAGGGAGGCAAGAGCAAGGTGCGATGTAGGTCCCCGGGGCCTGTTGTCGTACCATAGGCACGAGTGGTGTGTGTGTGTGTGGCAAAGAGTTTCTGCGCAGTGTACCAGGGGCACGGGGAAAGGTTGTTGTACCATAGGCACGAGAAAAGTTGTTGTACCATAGGCACGAGAAAAGCTGTCGTACCAGGGGCACGGAGGAAAGTTGTTGTACCATAGGCACGAGAAAAGTTGTCGTACCATAGGCACGAGGAGAGTTTGTGTGGCAAAGTGCTACTGAGCGGTGTACCAGGGGCACGGCGAAAAGTTGTTGTACCATAGGCACGAGAAAAGTTGTTGTACCATAGGCACGAGAAAAGCTGTCGTACCAGGGGCACGGAGGAAAGTTGTTGTACCATAGGCACGGCGAAAAGTTGTTGTACCATAGGCACGAGAAAAGTTGTCGTACCATAGGCACGAGAAAAGTTGTCGTACCATAGGTACGAGGAGTGTGTGTGTGGCAAAGTGCTACTGAGCGGTGTACCAGGGGCACGGCGAAAAGTTGTTGTACCATAGGCACGAGAAAAGTTGTTGTACCATAGGCACGAGAAAAGCTGTCGTACCATAGGTACGAGGAGTGTGTGTGTGGCAAAGTGCTACTGAGCGGTGTACCAGGGGCACGGCGAAAAGTTGTTGTACCATAGGCACGAGAAAAGTTGTTGTACCATAGGCACGAGAAAAGCTGTCGTACCAGGGGCACGAGGAGAGTTTGTGTGGCAAAGTGCTACTGAGCGGTGTACCAGGGGCACGGCAAAAAGTTGTTGTACCATAGGCACGAGAAAAATTGTTGTACCATAGGCACGAGAAAAGTTGTCGTACCATAGGCACGAGAAAAGTTGTCGTACCATAGGCACAAGCAGTGCGTGCGTGCGTGCGTGCGTGCGTGTGTGCGTGTGTGGCAGTTCTTCTGCGCAGTGTACCAGGGGCACATTTCAATGTGCTTTCTGGAGTACCAGGGGCACGAGGATTTTGCCAGTGGTGTTCTGCTT
>NC_140569.1:36342793-36347793 GCF_057381845.1 Rhamphochromis longiceps | reverse complement strand
TGCTGGAGGTCAAGGTCCATGCTGGATATGCGCTGGAGCGTAACTACAAGAAAGGTAAGCTAGTGGGGGACTAGAGCAGGGGAGGATGTGCGTCCCCGGGGCATGCTGGAGGTCAAGGGCCATGCTGGATATGCGCTGGAGGGTAACTGCAGGAGAAGGAAAGCTCATGGGGGATTAGAGCGGAGGAGTATGTGGGTCCTTGGGGCCTGCTGGAGGGCAAGGGCCATGCTGGATTTGTGGTGGAGGGTAACTGCGGGAGAAGGAAAGCTAGTGGGGGAGTAGAGCAGAGGAGTATGTTGGTCCCCGGGGCCTGCTGGAGGTCCAGGTCCATGCCCGATGTGAGTAGCAGCAGGGCCAGCGCGCCCAGGAGCACATCTTTTTCGACCGTGAAGGAGACAGGAGGCCGACTCACTGCCTCGGCTAAATGGAGAGGGAATTTCAGAAGGGCCAGGGCAAAAGCATGGACCTTTTCAGCTGTAAGGGAGGCAAGAGCAAGGTGTGATGTAGGTCCCCGGGGCCTGCTGGAGGTCCAGGTCCATGCCCGATGTGAGTAGCAGCAGGGCCAGCGCGCCCAGGAGCACATCTTTTTCGACCGTAAAGGAGACAGGAGGCCGACTCACTGCCTCGGCTAAATGGAGAGGGAATTTCAGAAGGGCCAGGGCAAAAGCATGGACCTTTTTCAGCTGTAAGGGAGGCAAGAGCAAGGTGTGATGTAGGTCCCCGGGGCCTGCTGGAGGTCCAGGTCCATGCCCGATGTGAGTAGCAGCAGGGCCAGCGCGCCCAGGAGCACATCTTTTTCGACCGTAAAGGGAGACAGGAGGCCGACTCACTGCCTCGGCTAAATGGAGAGGGAATTTCAGCAGGGCCAGGGCACAGGCATGGACCTTTTTCAGCTGCAAGGGAGGCAAGAGCAAGGTGTGATGTAGGTCCCCGGGGCCTGCTGGAGGTCCAGGTCCATGCCCGATGTGAGTAGCAGCAGGGCCAGCGCGCCCAGGAGCACATCTTTTTCGACCGTAAAGGGAGACAGGAGGCCGACTCACTGCCTCGGCTAAATGGAGAGGGAATTTCAGCAGGGCCAGTGCACAGGCATGGACCTTTTTCAGCTGTAAGGGAGGCAAGAGCAAGGTGCGATGTAGGTCCCCGGGGCCTGCTGGAGGTCCAGGTCCATGCCCGATGTGAGTAGCAGCAGGGCCAGCGCGCCCAGGAGCACATCTTTTTCGACCGTAAAGGGAGACAGGAGGCCGACTCACTGCCTCGGCTAAATGCAGAGGGAATTTCAGCAGGGCCAGGGCACAGGCATGGACCTTTTTCAGCTGTAAGGGAGGCAAGAGCAAGGTGCGATGTAGGTCCCCGGGGCCTGCTGGAGGTCCAGGTCCATGCCCGATGTGAGTAGCAGCAGGGCCAGCGCGCCCAGGAGCACATCTTTTTCGACCGTAAAGGGAGACAGGAGGCCGACTCACTGCCTCGGCTAAATGCAGAGGGAATTTCAGCAGGGCCAGGGCACAGGCATGGACCTTTTTCAGCTGCAAGGGAGGCAAGAGCAAGGTGTGATGTAGGTCCCCGGGGCCTGCTGGAGGTCCAGGTCCATGCCCGATGTGAGTAGCAGCAGGGCCAGCGCGCCCAGGAGCACATCTTTTTCGACCGTAAAGGGAGACAGGAGGCCGACTCACTGCCTCGGCTAAATGGAGAGGGAATTTCAGCAGGGCCAGTGCACAGGCATGGACCTTTTTCAGCTGTAAGGGAGGCAAGAGCAAGGTGCGATGTAGGTCCCCGGGGCCTGCTGGAGGTCCAGGTCCATGCCCGATGTGAGTAGCAGCAGGGCCAGCGCGCCCAGGAGCACATCTTTTTCGACCGTAAAGGGAGACAGGAGGCCGACTCACTGCCTCGGCTAAATGCAGAGGGAATTTCAGCAGGGCCAGGGCACAGGCATGGACCTTTTTCAGCTGTAAGGGAGGCAAGAGCAAGGTGCGATGTAGGTCCCCGGGGCCTGCTGGAGGTCCAGGTCCATGCCCGATGTGAGTAGCAGCAGGGCCAGCGCGCCCAGGAGCACATCTTTTTCGACCGTAAAGGGAGACAGGAGGCCGACTCACTGCCTCGGCTAAATGCAGAGGGAATTTCAGCAGGGCCAGGGCACAGGCATGGACCTTTTTCAGCTGTAAGGGAGGGAAGAGCAATGTGCGATGTAGGTCCCCGGGGCCTGCTGGAGGTCCAGGTCCATGCCCGATGTGAGTAGCAGCAGGGCCAGCGCGCCCAGGAGCACATCTTTTTCGACCGTAAAGGGAGACAGGAGGCCGACTCACTGCCTCGGCTAAATGGAGAGGGAATTTCAGCAGGGCCAGGGCACAGGCATGGACCTTTTTCAGCTGTAAGGGAGGCAAGAGCAAGGTGCGATGTAGGTCCCCGGGGCCTGCTGGAGGTCCAGGTCCATGCCCGATGTGAGTAGCAGCAGGGCCAGCGCGCCCAGGAGCACATCTTTTTCGACCGTAAAGGGAGACAGGAGGCCGACTCACTGCCTCGGCTAAATGGAGAGGGAATTTCAGCAGGGCCAGGGCACAGGCATGGACCTTTTTCAGCTGTAAGGGAGGCAAGAGCAAGGTGCGATGTAGGTCCCCGGGGCCTGTTGTCGTACCATAGGCACGAGTGGTGTGTGTGTGTGTGGCAAAGAGTTTCTGCGCAGTGTACCAGGGGCACGGGGAAAGGTTGTTGTACCATAGGCACGAGAAAAGTTGTTGTACCATAGGCACGAGAAAAGCTGTCGTACCAGGGGCACGGAGGAAAGTTGTTGTACCATAGGCACGAGAAAAGTTGTCGTACCATAGGCACGAGGAGAGTTTGTGTGGCAAAGTGCTACTGAGCGGTGTACCAGGGGCACGGCGAAAAGTTGTTGTACCATAGGCACGAGAAAAGTTGTTGTACCATAGGCACGAGAAAAGCTGTCGTACCAGGGGCACGGAGGAAAGTTGTTGTACCATAGGCACGGCGAAAAGTTGTTGTACCATAGGCACGAGAAAAGTTGTCGTACCATAGGCACGAGAAAAGTTGTCGTACCATAGGTACGAGGAGTGTGTGTGTGGCAAAGTGCTACTGAGCGGTGTACCAGGGGCACGGCGAAAAGTTGTTGTACCATAGGCACGAGAAAAGTTGTTGTACCATAGGCACGAGAAAAGCTGTCGTACCATAGGTACGAGGAGTGTGTGTGTGGCAAAGTGCTACTGAGCGGTGTACCAGGGGCACGGCGAAAAGTTGTTGTACCATAGGCACGAGAAAAGTTGTTGTACCATAGGCACGAGAAAAGCTGTCGTACCAGGGGCACGAGGAGAGTTTGTGTGGCAAAGTGCTACTGAGCGGTGTACCAGGGGCACGGCAAAAAGTTGTTGTACCATAGGCACGAGAAAAATTGTTGTACCATAGGCACGAGAAAAGTTGTCGTACCATAGGCACGAGAAAAGTTGTCGTACCATAGGCACAAGCAGTGCGTGCGTGCGTGCGTGCGTGCGTGTGTGCGTGTGTGGCAGTTCTTCTGCGCAGTGTACCAGGGGCACATTTCAATGTGCTTTCTGGAGTACCAGGGGCACGAGGATTTTGCCAGTGGTGTTCTGCTTTGTTAGTGGGAGGGGGCTTAAGTGTGGGTCCCCGGGGCCTGCTGGAGGTCCAGGTCCATGCTAGATACGTGGTACAGGGTAACTGCAGGAGGGGGGGGTGTAATGTGGGTTCACGGGGCCTGCTGGAGGTCAAGGTCCATGCTGGATATGCGCTGGATCATAACTGCAAGAAAGGAAAGCTAGTGGGGGAGTAGAGCAGGGGAGTATGTGGGTCCCCAGGGCCTGCTGGAGGTCCAGGTCCATGCTAGATATGTGGCACAGGGTAACTGCAGGGGGGGGGGGGGGGTAATGTGGGTCCACGGGGCCTGCTGGAAGTCAAGGTCCATGCTGGATATGCGCTGGATCATAACTGCAAGAAAGGAAAGCTAGTGGGGGAGTAGAGCAGGGGAGTATGTGGGTCCCCAGGGCCTGCTGGAGGTCCAGGTCCATGCTAGATATGTGGCACAGGGTAACTGCAGGGGGGGGGGGGGGGGGGTAATGTGGGTCCACGGGGCCTGCTGGAAGTCAAGGTCCATGCTGGATATGCGCTGGATCATAACTGCAAGAAAGGAAAGCTAGTGGGGGAGTAGAGCAGGGGAGTATGTGGGTCCCCAGGGCCTGCTGGAGGTCCAGGTCCATGCTAGATATGTGGCACAGGGTAACTGCAGGGGGGGGGGGGGGGTAATGTGGGTCCACGGGGCCTGCTGGAAGTCAAGGTCCATGCTGGATATGCGCTGGATCATAACTGCAAGAAAGGAAAGCTAGTGGGGGAGTCGAGCAGGGGAGTATGTGGGTCCCCAGGGCCTGCTGGAGGTCCAGGTCCATGCTAGATACGTGGTACAGGGTAACTGCAGGAGGGGGGGGGGTAATGTGGGTTCACGGGGCCTGCTGGAGGTCAAGGTCCATGCTGGATATGCGCTGGAGCGTAACTGCAAGAAAGGAAAGCTAGTGGGGGAGTCGAGCAGGGGAGTGTTTTGGTCCCCAGGGCCTGCTGGAAGTCAAGGTCCATGCTAGACATGTGGTACAGGGTAACTGCAGGGGGAAGGGGGGGGGGGGGGGGGGTAATGTGGGTCCCCGGGGCCTGCTGGAGGTCAAGGTCCGTGCTAGATATGTGGTACGGGGTAACTGCGGGGGGGGGATCTAATGGGGGACTAGATCAGGTGAGGATGTAATGGCCAGTTCGACAGCAGCACATCTTTTTCGACCGTAAGGGAGAGAGGAGGCCGACTCTCTGCCTCGGCCAAATGGAGAGAGATTTTCAGCAGGGCCAGTGCGCCAGGAGCACATCTTTTTCAACCGTGAGGGAGAGAGGAGGCCGACTCACCACCTCGGCCAGGGCCTTTTTTTCTCCCCTCTCCAGTTGAGCAGTCTAAGGGTAATGAGTAGCAAAGGTGCCCTCCGTCATTTATGGGAGACGGG
>NC_140569.1:36330293-36332793 GCF_057381845.1 Rhamphochromis longiceps | reverse complement strand
GGCCAGCGCGCCCAGGAGCACATCTTTTTCGACCGTAAAGGGAGACAGGAGGCCGACTCACTGCCTCGGCTAAATGCAGAGGGAATTTCAGCAGGGCCAGGGCACAGGCATGGACCTTTTTCAGCTGCAAGGGAGGCAAGAGCAAGGTGTGATGTAGGTCCCCGGGGCCTGCTGGAGGTCCAGGTCCATGCCCGATGTGAGTAGCAGCAGGGCCAGCGCGCCCAGGAGCACATCTTTTTCGACCGTAAAGGGAGACAGGAGGCCGACTCACTGCCTCGGCTAAATGGAGAGGGAATTTCAGCAGGGCCAGTGCACAGGCATGGACCTTTTTCAGCTGTAAGGGAGGCAAGAGCAAGGTGCGATGTAGGTCCCCGGGGCCTGCTGGAGGTCCAGGTCCATGCCCGATGTGAGTAGCAGCAGGGCCAGCGCGCCCAGGAGCACATCTTTTTCGACCGTAAAGGGAGACAGGAGGCCGACTCACTGCCTCGGCTAAATGCAGAGGGAATTTCAGCAGGGCCAGGGCACAGGCATGGACCTTTTTCAGCTGTAAGGGAGGCAAGAGCAAGGTGCGATGTAGGTCCCCGGGGCCTGCTGGAGGTCCAGGTCCATGCCCGATGTGAGTAGCAGCAGGGCCAGCGCGCCCAGGAGCACATCTTTTTCGACCGTAAAGGGAGACAGGAGGCCGACTCACTGCCTCGGCTAAATGCAGAGGGAATTTCAGCAGGGCCAGGGCACAGGCATGGACCTTTTTCAGCTGTAAGGGAGGGAAGAGCAATGTGCGATGTAGGTCCCCGGGGCCTGCTGGAGGTCCAGGTCCATGCCCGATGTGAGTAGCAGCAGGGCCAGCGCGCCCAGGAGCACATCTTTTTCGACCGTAAAGGGAGACAGGAGGCCGACTCACTGCCTCGGCTAAATGGAGAGGGAATTTCAGCAGGGCCAGGGCACAGGCATGGACCTTTTTCAGCTGTAAGGGAGGCAAGAGCAAGGTGCGATGTAGGTCCCCGGGGCCTGCTGGAGGTCCAGGTCCATGCCCGATGTGAGTAGCAGCAGGGCCAGCGCGCCCAGGAGCACATCTTTTTCGACCGTAAAGGGAGACAGGAGGCCGACTCACTGCCTCGGCTAAATGGAGAGGGAATTTCAGCAGGGCCAGGGCACAGGCATGGACCTTTTTCAGCTGTAAGGGAGGCAAGAGCAAGGTGCGATGTAGGTCCCCGGGGCCTGTTGTCGTACCATAGGCACGAGTGGTGTGTGTGTGTGTGGCAAAGAGTTTCTGCGCAGTGTACCAGGGGCACGGGGAAAGGTTGTTGTACCATAGGCACGAGAAAAGTTGTTGTACCATAGGCACGAGAAAAGCTGTCGTACCAGGGGCACGGAGGAAAGTTGTTGTACCATAGGCACGAGAAAAGTTGTCGTACCATAGGCACGAGGAGAGTTTGTGTGGCAAAGTGCTACTGAGCGGTGTACCAGGGGCACGGCGAAAAGTTGTTGTACCATAGGCACGAGAAAAGTTGTTGTACCATAGGCACGAGAAAAGCTGTCGTACCAGGGGCACGGAGGAAAGTTGTTGTACCATAGGCACGGCGAAAAGTTGTTGTACCATAGGCACGAGAAAAGTTGTCGTACCATAGGCACGAGAAAAGTTGTCGTACCATAGGTACGAGGAGTGTGTGTGTGGCAAAGTGCTACTGAGCGGTGTACCAGGGGCACGGCGAAAAGTTGTTGTACCATAGGCACGAGAAAAGTTGTTGTACCATAGGCACGAGAAAAGCTGTCGTACCATAGGTACGAGGAGTGTGTGTGTGGCAAAGTGCTACTGAGCGGTGTACCAGGGGCACGGCGAAAAGTTGTTGTACCATAGGCACGAGAAAAGTTGTTGTACCATAGGCACGAGAAAAGCTGTCGTACCAGGGGCACGAGGAGAGTTTGTGTGGCAAAGTGCTACTGAGCGGTGTACCAGGGGCACGGCAAAAAGTTGTTGTACCATAGGCACGAGAAAAATTGTTGTACCATAGGCACGAGAAAAGTTGTCGTACCATAGGCACGAGAAAAGTTGTCGTACCATAGGCACAAGCAGTGCGTGCGTGCGTGCGTGCGTGCGTGTGTGCGTGTGTGGCAGTTCTTCTGCGCAGTGTACCAGGGGCACATTTCAATGTGCTTTCTGGAGTACCAGGGGCACGAGGATTTTGCCAGTGGTGTTCTGCTTTGTTAGTGGGAGGGGGCTTAAGTGTGGGTCCCCGGGGCCTGCTGGAGGTCCAGGTCCATGCTAGATACGTGGTACAGGGTAACTGCAGGAGGGGGGGGTGTAATGTGGGTTCACGGGGCCTGCTGGAGGTCAAGGTCCATGCTGGATATGCGCTGGATCATAACTGCAAGAAAGGAAAGCTAGTGGGGGAGTAGAGCAGGGGAGTATGTGGGTCCCCAGGGCCTGCTGGAGGTCCAGGTCCATGCTAGATATGTGGCACAGGGTAACTGCAGGGGGGGGGGGGGGGTAATGTGGGTC
>NC_140569.1:36325975-36328475 GCF_057381845.1 Rhamphochromis longiceps | reverse complement strand
CATTTGGCCGAGGCAGAGAGTCGGCCTCCTCTCTCCCTTACGGTCGAAAAAGATGTGCTGCTGTCGAACTGGCCATTACATCCTCACCTGATCTAGTCCCCCATTAGATCCCCCCCCCGCAGTTACCCCGTACCACATATCTAGCACGGACCTTGACCTCCAGCAGGCCCCGGGGACCCACATTACCCCCCCCCCCCCCCCCCTTCCCCCTGCAGTTACCCTGTACCACATGTCTAGCATGGACCTTGACTTCCAGCAGGCCCTGGGGACCAAAACACTCCCCTGCTCGACTCCCCCACTAGCTTTCCTTTCTTGCAGTTACGCTCCAGCGCATATCCAGCATGGACCTTGACCTCCAGCAGGCCCCGTGAACCCACATTACCCCCCCCCCTCCTGCAGTTACCCTGTACCACGTATCTAGCATGGACCTGGACCTCCAGCAGGCCCTGGGGACCCACATACTCCCCTGCTCGACTCCCCCACTAGCTTTCCTTTCTTGCAGTTATGATCCAGCGCATATCCAGCATGGACCTTGACTTCCAGCAGGCCCCGTGGACCCACATTACCCCCCCCCCCCCCCTGCAGTTACCCTGTGCCACATATCTAGCATGGACCTGGACCTCCAGCAGGCCCTGGGGACCCACATACTCCCCTGCTCTACTCCCCCACTAGCTTTCCTTTCTTGCAGTTATGATCCAGCGCATATCCAGCATGGACCTTGACTTCCAGCAGGCCCCGTGGACCCACATTACCCCCCCCCCCCCCCCCCCTGCAGTTACCCTGTGCCACATATCTAGCATGGACCTGGACCTCCAGCAGGCCCTGGGGACCCACATACTCCCCTGCTCTACTCCCCCACTAGCTTTCCTTTCTTGCAGTTATGATCCAGCGCATATCCAGCATGGACCTTGACTTCCAGCAGGCCCCGTGGACCCACATTACCCCCCCCCCCCCCCTGCAGTTACCCTGTGCCACATATCTAGCATGGACCTGGACCTCCAGCAGGCCCTGGGGACCCACATACTCCCCTGCTCTACTCCCCCACTAGCTTTCCTTTCTTGCAGTTATGATCCAGCGCATATCCAGCATGGACCTTGACCTCCAGCAGGCCCCGTGAACCCACATTACACCCCCCCCTCCTGCAGTTACCCTGTACCACGTATCTAGCATGGACCTGGACCTCCAGCAGGCCCCGGGGACCCACACTTAAGCCCCCTCCCACTAACAAAGCAGAACACCACTGGCAAAATCCTCGTGCCCCTGGTACTCCAGAAAGCACATTGAAATGTGCCCCTGGTACACTGCGCAGAAGAACTGCCACACACGCACACACGCACGCACGCACGCACGCACGCACTGCTTGTGCCTATGGTACGACAACTTTTCTCGTGCCTATGGTACGACAACTTTTCTCGTGCCTATGGTACAACAATTTTTCTCGTGCCTATGGTACAACAACTTTTTGCCGTGCCCCTGGTACACCGCTCAGTAGCACTTTGCCACACAAACTCTCCTCGTGCCCCTGGTACGACAGCTTTTCTCGTGCCTATGGTACAACAACTTTTCTCGTGCCTATGGTACAACAACTTTTCGCCGTGCCCCTGGTACACCGCTCAGTAGCACTTTGCCACACACACACTCCTCGTACCTATGGTACGACAGCTTTTCTCGTGCCTATGGTACAACAACTTTTCTCGTGCCTATGGTACAACAACTTTTCGCCGTGCCCCTGGTACACCGCTCAGTAGCACTTTGCCACACACACACTCCTCGTACCTATGGTACGACAACTTTTCTCGTGCCTATGGTACGACAACTTTTCTCGTGCCTATGGTACAACAACTTTTCGCCGTGCCTATGGTACAACAACTTTCCTCCGTGCCCCTGGTACGACAGCTTTTCTCGTGCCTATGGTACAACAACTTTTCTCGTGCCTATGGTACAACAACTTTTCGCCGTGCCCCTGGTACACCGCTCAGTAGCACTTTGCCACACAAACTCTCCTCGTGCCTATGGTACGACAACTTTTCTCGTGCCTATGGTACAACAACTTTCCTCCGTGCCCCTGGTACGACAGCTTTTCTCGTGCCTATGGTACAACAACTTTTCTCGTGCCTATGGTACAACAACCTTTCCCCGTGCCCCTGGTACACTGCGCAGAAACTCTTTGCCACACACACACACACCACTCGTGCCTATGGTACGACAACAGGCCCCGGGGACCTACATCGCACCTTGCTCTTGCCTCCCTTACAGCTGAAAAAGGTCCATGCCTGTGCCCTGGCCCTGCTGAAATTCCCTCTCCATTTAGCCGAGGCAGTGAGTCGGCCTCCTGTCTCCCTTTACGGTCGAAAAAGATGTGCTCCTGGGCGCGCTGGCCCTGCTGCTACTCACATCGGGCATGGACCTGGACCTCCAGCAGGCCCCGGGGACCTACATCGCACCTTGCTCTTGCCTCCCTTACAGCTGAAAAAGGTCCATGCCTGTGCCCTGGCCCTGC
>NC_140569.1:36310975-36313475 GCF_057381845.1 Rhamphochromis longiceps | reverse complement strand
CGCTCAGTAGCACTTTGCCACACACACACTCCTCGTACCTATGGTACGACAGCTTTTCTCGTGCCTATGGTACAACAACTTTTCTCGTGCCTATGGTACAACAACTTTTCGCCGTGCCCCTGGTACACCGCTCAGTAGCACTTTGCCACACACACACTCCTCGTACCTATGGTACGACAACTTTTCTCGTGCCTATGGTACGACAACTTTTCTCGTGCCTATGGTACAACAACTTTTCGCCGTGCCTATGGTACAACAACTTTCCTCCGTGCCCCTGGTACGACAGCTTTTCTCGTGCCTATGGTACAACAACTTTTCTCGTGCCTATGGTACAACAACTTTTCGCCGTGCCCCTGGTACACCGCTCAGTAGCACTTTGCCACACAAACTCTCCTCGTGCCTATGGTACGACAACTTTTCTCGTGCCTATGGTACAACAACTTTCCTCCGTGCCCCTGGTACGACAGCTTTTCTCGTGCCTATGGTACAACAACTTTTCTCGTGCCTATGGTACAACAACCTTTCCCCGTGCCCCTGGTACACTGCGCAGAAACTCTTTGCCACACACACACACACCACTCGTGCCTATGGTACGACAACAGGCCCCGGGGACCTACATCGCACCTTGCTCTTGCCTCCCTTACAGCTGAAAAAGGTCCATGCCTGTGCCCTGGCCCTGCTGAAATTCCCTCTCCATTTAGCCGAGGCAGTGAGTCGGCCTCCTGTCTCCCTTTACGGTCGAAAAAGATGTGCTCCTGGGCGCGCTGGCCCTGCTGCTACTCACATCGGGCATGGACCTGGACCTCCAGCAGGCCCCGGGGACCTACATCGCACCTTGCTCTTGCCTCCCTTACAGCTGAAAAAGGTCCATGCCTGTGCCCTGGCCCTGCTGAAATTCCCTCTCCATTTAGCCGAGGCAGTGAGTCGGCCTCCTGTCTCCCTTTACGGTCGAAAAAGATGTGCTCCTGGGCGCGCTGGCCCTGCTGCTACTCACATCGGGCATGGACCTGGACCTCCAGCAGGCCCCGGGGACCTACATCGCACATTGCTCTTCCCTCCCTTACAGCTGAAAAAGGTCCATGCCTGTGCCCTGGCCCTGCTGAAATTCCCTCTGCATTTAGCCGAGGCAGTGAGTCGGCCTCCTGTCTCCCTTTACGGTCGAAAAAGATGTGCTCCTGGGCGCGCTGGCCCTGCTGCTACTCACATCGGGCATGGACCTGGACCTCCAGCAGGCCCCGGGGACCTACATCGCACCTTGCTCTTGCCTCCCTTACAGCTGAAAAAGGTCCATGCCTGTGCCCTGGCCCTGCTGAAATTCCCTCTGCATTTAGCCGAGGCAGTGAGTCGGCCTCCTGTCTCCCTTTACGGTCGAAAAAGATGTGCTCCTGGGCGCGCTGGCCCTGCTGCTACTCACATCGGGCATGGACCTGGACCTCCAGCAGGCCCCGGGGACCTACATCGCACCTTGCTCTTGCCTCCCTTACAGCTGAAAAAGGTCCATGCCTGTGCACTGGCCCTGCTGAAATTCCCTCTCCATTTAGCCGAGGCAGTGAGTCGGCCTCCTGTCTCCCTTTACGGTCGAAAAAGATGTGCTCCTGGGCGCGCTGGCCCTGCTGCTACTCACATCGGGCATGGACCTGGACCTCCAGCAGGCCCCGGGGACCTACATCACACCTTGCTCTTGCCTCCCTTGCAGCTGAAAAAGGTCCATGCCTGTGCCCTGGCCCTGCTGAAATTCCCTCTGCATTTAGCCGAGGCAGTGAGTCGGCCTCCTGTCTCCCTTTACGGTCGAAAAAGATGTGCTCCTGGGCGCGCTGGCCCTGCTGCTACTCACATCGGGCATGGACCTGGACCTCCAGCAGGCCCCGGGGACCTACATCGCACCTTGCTCTTGCCTCCCTTACAGCTGAAAAAGGTCCATGCCTGTGCCCTGGCCCTGCTGAAATTCCCTCTGCATTTAGCCGAGGCAGTGAGTCGGCCTCCTGTCTCCCTTTACGGTCGAAAAAGATGTGCTCCTGGGCGCGCTGGCCCTGCTGCTACTCACATCGGGCATGGACCTGGACCTCCAGCAGGCCCCGGGGACCTACATCGCACCTTGCTCTTGCCTCCCTTACAGCTGAAAAAGGTCCATGCCTGTGCACTGGCCCTGCTGAAATTCCCTCTCCATTTAGCCGAGGCAGTGAGTCGGCCTCCTGTCTCCCTTTACGGTCGAAAAAGATGTGCTCCTGGGCGCGCTGGCCCTGCTGCTACTCACATCGGGCATGGACCTGGACCTCCAGCAGGCCCCGGGGACCTACATCACACCTTGCTCTTGCCTCCCTTGCAGCTGAAAAAGGTCCATGCCTGTGCCCTGGCCCTGCTGAAATTCCCTCTCCATTTAGCCGAGGCAGTGAGTCGGCCTCCTGTCTCCCTTTACGGTCGAAAAAGATGTGCTCCTGGGCGCGCTGGCCCTGCTGCTACTCACATCGGGCATGGACCTGGACCTCCAGCAGGCCCCGGG
>NC_140569.1:36298475-36300975 GCF_057381845.1 Rhamphochromis longiceps | reverse complement strand
ATCCAGCGCATATCCAGCATGGACCTTGACTTCCAGCAGGCCCCGTGGACCCACATTACCCCCCCCCCCCCCCTGCAGTTACCCTGTGCCACATATCTAGCATGGACCTGGACCTCCAGCAGGCCCTGGGGACCCACATACTCCCCTGCTCTACTCCCCCACTAGCTTTCCTTTCTTGCAGTTATGATCCAGCGCATATCCAGCATGGACCTTGACTTCCAGCAGGCCCCGTGGACCCACATTACCCCCCCCCCCCCCCCCCTGCAGTTACCCTGTGCCACATATCTAGCATGGACCTGGACCTCCAGCAGGCCCTGGGGACCCACATACTCCCCTGCTCTACTCCCCCACTAGCTTTCCTTTCTTGCAGTTATGATCCAGCGCATATCCAGCATGGACCTTGACTTCCAGCAGGCCCCGTGGACCCACATTACCCCCCCCCCCCCCCTGCAGTTACCCTGTGCCACATATCTAGCATGGACCTGGACCTCCAGCAGGCCCTGGGGACCCACATACTCCCCTGCTCTACTCCCCCACTAGCTTTCCTTTCTTGCAGTTATGATCCAGCGCATATCCAGCATGGACCTTGACCTCCAGCAGGCCCCGTGAACCCACATTACACCCCCCCCTCCTGCAGTTACCCTGTACCACGTATCTAGCATGGACCTGGACCTCCAGCAGGCCCCGGGGACCCACACTTAAGCCCCCTCCCACTAACAAAGCAGAACACCACTGGCAAAATCCTCGTGCCCCTGGTACTCCAGAAAGCACATTGAAATGTGCCCCTGGTACACTGCGCAGAAGAACTGCCACACACGCACACACGCACGCACGCACGCACGCACGCACTGCTTGTGCCTATGGTACGACAACTTTTCTCGTGCCTATGGTACGACAACTTTTCTCGTGCCTATGGTACAACAATTTTTCTCGTGCCTATGGTACAACAACTTTTTGCCGTGCCCCTGGTACACCGCTCAGTAGCACTTTGCCACACAAACTCTCCTCGTGCCCCTGGTACGACAGCTTTTCTCGTGCCTATGGTACAACAACTTTTCTCGTGCCTATGGTACAACAACTTTTCGCCGTGCCCCTGGTACACCGCTCAGTAGCACTTTGCCACACACACACTCCTCGTACCTATGGTACGACAGCTTTTCTCGTGCCTATGGTACAACAACTTTTCTCGTGCCTATGGTACAACAACTTTTCGCCGTGCCCCTGGTACACCGCTCAGTAGCACTTTGCCACACACACACTCCTCGTACCTATGGTACGACAACTTTTCTCGTGCCTATGGTACGACAACTTTTCTCGTGCCTATGGTACAACAACTTTTCGCCGTGCCTATGGTACAACAACTTTCCTCCGTGCCCCTGGTACGACAGCTTTTCTCGTGCCTATGGTACAACAACTTTTCTCGTGCCTATGGTACAACAACTTTTCGCCGTGCCCCTGGTACACCGCTCAGTAGCACTTTGCCACACAAACTCTCCTCGTGCCTATGGTACGACAACTTTTCTCGTGCCTATGGTACAACAACTTTCCTCCGTGCCCCTGGTACGACAGCTTTTCTCGTGCCTATGGTACAACAACTTTTCTCGTGCCTATGGTACAACAACCTTTCCCCGTGCCCCTGGTACACTGCGCAGAAACTCTTTGCCACACACACACACACCACTCGTGCCTATGGTACGACAACAGGCCCCGGGGACCTACATCGCACCTTGCTCTTGCCTCCCTTACAGCTGAAAAAGGTCCATGCCTGTGCCCTGGCCCTGCTGAAATTCCCTCTCCATTTAGCCGAGGCAGTGAGTCGGCCTCCTGTCTCCCTTTACGGTCGAAAAAGATGTGCTCCTGGGCGCGCTGGCCCTGCTGCTACTCACATCGGGCATGGACCTGGACCTCCAGCAGGCCCCGGGGACCTACATCGCACCTTGCTCTTGCCTCCCTTACAGCTGAAAAAGGTCCATGCCTGTGCCCTGGCCCTGCTGAAATTCCCTCTCCATTTAGCCGAGGCAGTGAGTCGGCCTCCTGTCTCCCTTTACGGTCGAAAAAGATGTGCTCCTGGGCGCGCTGGCCCTGCTGCTACTCACATCGGGCATGGACCTGGACCTCCAGCAGGCCCCGGGGACCTACATCGCACATTGCTCTTCCCTCCCTTACAGCTGAAAAAGGTCCATGCCTGTGCCCTGGCCCTGCTGAAATTCCCTCTGCATTTAGCCGAGGCAGTGAGTCGGCCTCCTGTCTCCCTTTACGGTCGAAAAAGATGTGCTCCTGGGCGCGCTGGCCCTGCTGCTACTCACATCGGGCATGGACCTGGACCTCCAGCAGGCCCCGGGGACCTACATCGCACCTTGCTCTTGCCTCCCTTACAGCTGAAAAAGGTCCATGCCTGTGCCCTGGCCCTGCTGAAATTCCCTCTGCATTTAGCCGAGGCAGTGAGTCGGCCTCCTGTCTCCCTTTACGGTCGAAAAAGATGTGCTCCTGGGCGCGCTGG
>NC_140569.1:36280765-36283265 GCF_057381845.1 Rhamphochromis longiceps | reverse complement strand
ATGCCCGATGTGAGTAGCAGCAGGGCCAGCGCGCCCAGGAGCACATCTTTTTCGACCGTAAAGGGAGACAGGAGGCCGACTCACTGCCTCGGCTAAATGGAGAGGGAATTTCAGAAGGGCCAGGGCAAAAGCATGGACCTTTTCAGCTGTAAGGGAGGCAAGAGCAAGGTGTGATGTAGGTCCCCGGGGCCTGCTGGAGGTCCAGGTCCATGCCCGATGTGAGTAGCAGCAGGGCCAGCGCGCCCAGGAGCACATCTTTTTCGACCGTAAAGGAGACAGGAGGCCGACTCACTGCCTCGGCTAAATGGAGAGGGAATTTCAGAAGGGCCAGGGCAAAAGCATGGACCTTTTTCAGCTGTAAGGGACGCAAGAGCAAGGTGTGATGTAGGTCCCCGGGGCCTGCTGGAGGTCCAGGTCCATGCCCGATGTGAGTAGCAGCAGGGCCAGCGCGCCCAGGAGCACATCTTTTTCGACCGTAAAGGGAGACAGGAGGCCGACTCACTGCCTCGGCTAAATGGAGAGGGAATTTCAGCAGGGCCAGGGCACAGGCATGGACCTTTTTCAGCTGCAAGGGAGGGAAGAGCAAGGTGTGATGTAGGTCCCCGGGGCCTGCTGGAGGTCCAGGTCCATGCCCGATGTGAGTAGCAGCAGGGCCAGCGCGCCCAGGAGCACATCTTTTTCGACCGTAAAGGAGACAGGAGGCCGACTCACTGCCTCGGCTAAATGGAGAGGGAATTTCAGAAGGGCCAGGGCAAAAGCATGGACCTTTTTCAGCTGTAAGGGAGGCAAGAGCAAGGTGTGATGTAGGTCCCCGGGGCCTGCTGGAGGTCCAGGTCCATGCCCGATGTGAGTAGCAGCAGGGCCAGCGCGCCCAGGAGCACATCTTTTTCGACCGTAAAGGGAGACAGGAGGCCGACTCACTGCCTCGGCTAAATGGAGAGGGAATTTCAGCAGGGCCAGGGCACAGGCATGGACCTTTTTCAGCTGCAAGGGAGGGAAGAGCAAGGTGTGATGTAGGTCCCCGGGGCCTGCTGGAGGTCCAGGTCCATGCCCGATGTGAGTAGCAGCAGGGCCAGCGCGCCCAGGAGCACATCTTTTTCGACCGTAAAGGGAGACAGGAGGCCGACTCACTGCCTCGGCTAAATGGAGAGGGAATTTCAGAAGGGCCAGGGCAAAAGCATGGACCTTTTCAGCTGTAAGGGAGGCAAGAGCAAGGTGCGATGTAGGTCCCCGGGGCCTGTTGTCGTACCATAGGCACGAGTGGTGTGTGTGTGTGGCAAAGAGTTTCTGCGCAGTGTACCAGGGGCACGGGGAAAGGTTGTTGTACCATAGGCATGAGAAAAGTTGTCGTACCATAGGCACGAGAAAAGTTGTCGTACCATAGGCACGAGTGGTGTGTGTGTGTGGCAAAGTGCTACTGAGCGGTGTACCAGGGGCACGGCGAAAAGTTGTTGTACCATAGGCACGAGAAAAGTTGTTGTACCATAGGCACGAGAAAAGCTGTCGTACCAGGGGCACGGAGGAAAGTTGTTGTACCATAGGCCCGAGAAAAGTTGTCGTACCATAGGTACGAGGAGTGTGTGTGTGGCAAAGTGCTACTGAGCGGTGTACCAGGGGCACGGCGAAAAGTTGTTGTACCATAGGCACGAGAAAAGTTGTTGTACCATAGGCACGAGAAAAGCTGTCGTACCAGGGGCACGGAGGAAAGTTGTTGTACCATAGGCCCGAGAAAAGTTGTCGTACCATAGGCACGAGGAGAGTTTGTGTGGCAAAGTGCTACTGAGCGGTGTACCAGGGGCACGGCAAAAAGTTGTTGTACCATAGGCACGAGAAAAATTGTTGTACCATAGGCACGAGAAAAGTTGTCGTACCATAGGCACGAGAAAAGTTGTCGTACCATAGGCACAAGCAGTGCGTGCGTGCGTGCGTGCGTGCGTGCGTGCGTGTGTGTGTGTGTGTGTGGCAGTTCTTCTGCGCAGTGTACCAGGGGCACATTTCAATGTGCTTTCTGGAGTACCAGGGGCACGAGGATTTTGCCAGTGGTGTTCTGCTTTGTTAGTGGGAGGGGGCTTAAGTGTGGGTCCCCGGGGCCTGCTGGAGGTCCAGGTCCATGCTAGATACGTGGTACAGGGTAACTGCAGGGGGGGGGGGGGGTAATGTGGGTTCACGGGGCCTGCTGGAGGTCAAGGTCCATGCTGGATATGCGCTGGATCATAACTGCAAGAAAGGAAAGCTAGTGGGGGAGTAGAGCAGGGGAGTATGTGGGTCCCCAGGGCCTGCTGGAGGTCCAGGTCCATGCTAGATATGTGGCACAGGGTAACTGCAGGGGGGGGGGGGGGTAATGTGGGTCCACGGGGCCTGCTGGAAGTCAAGGTCCATGCTAGATATGTGGTACAGGGTAACTGCAGGGGGGGGGGGGGGGTAATTTGGGTCCCCGGGGCCTGCTGGAAGTCAAGGTCCATGCTGGATATGCGCTGGATCATAACTGCAAGAAAGGAAA
>NC_140569.1:36265114-36267614 GCF_057381845.1 Rhamphochromis longiceps | reverse complement strand
AGATCCCCCCCCGCAGTTACCCCGTACCACATATCTAGCACGGACCTTGACCTCCAGCAGGCCCCGGGGACCCACATTACCCCCCCCCCCCCCCCCCTTCCCCCTGCAGTTACCCTGTACCACATGTCTAGCATGGACCTTGACTTCCAGCAGGCCTGGGGACCAAAACACTCCCCTGCTCGACTCCCCCACTAGCTTTCCTTTCTTGCAGTTACGCTCCAGCGCATATCCAGCATGGACCTTGACCTCCAGCAGGCCCCGTGAACCCACATTACCCCCCCCCCTCCTGCAGTTACCCTGTACCACGTATCTAGCATGGACCTGGACCTCCAGCAGGCCCTGGGGACCCACATACTCCCCTGCTCGACTCCCCCACTAGCTTTCCTTTCTTGCAGTTATGATCCAGCGCATATCCAGCATGGACCTTGACTTCCAGCAGGCCCCGTGGACCCACATTACCCCCCCCCCCCCCCTGCAGTTACCCTGTGCCACATATCTAGCATGGACCTGGACCTCCAGCAGGCCCTGGGACCCACATACTCCCCTGCTCTACTCCCCCACTAGCTTTCCTTTCTTGCAGTTATGATCCAGCGCATATCCAGCATGGACCTTGACTTCCAGCAGGCCCCGTGGACCCACATTACCCCCCCCCCCCCCCCCCTGCAGTTACCCTGTGCCACATATCTAGCATGGACCTGGACCTCCAGCAGGCCCTGGGGACCCACATACTCCCCCTGCTCTACTCCCCCACTAGCTTTCCTTTCTTGCAGTTATGATCCAGCGCATATCCAGCATGGACCTTGACTTCCAGCAGGCCCCGTGGACCCACATTACCCCCCCCCCCCCCCCTGCAGTTACCCTGTGCCACATATCTAGCATGGACCTGGACCTCCAGCAGGCCCTGGGGACCCACATACTCCCCTGCTCTACTCCCCCACTAGCTTTCCTTTCTTGCAGTTATGATCCAGCGCATATCCAGCATGGACCTTGACCTCCAGCAGGCCCCGTGAACCCACATTACACCCCCCCCTCCTGCAGTTACCCTGTACCACGTATCTAGCATGGACCCTGGACCTCCAGCAGGCCCCGGGGACCCACACTTAAGCCCCCTCCCACTAACAAAGCAGAACACCACTGGCAAAATCCTCGTGCCCCTGGTACTCCAGAAAGCACATTGAAATGTGCCCCTGGTACACTGCGCAGAAGAACTGCCACACACGCACACACGCACGCACGCACGCACGCACGCACTGCTTGTGCCTATGGTACGACAACTTTTCTCGTGCCTATGGTACGACAACTTTTCTCGTGCCTATGGTACAACAATTTTTCTCGTGCCTATGGTACAACAACTTTTTGCCGTGCCCCTGGTACACCGCTCAGTAGCACTTTGCCACACAAACTCTCCTCGTGCCCCTGGTACGACAGCTTTTCTCGTGCCTATGGTACAACAACTTTTCTCGTGCCTATGGTACAACAACTTTTCGCCGTGCCCCTGGTACACCGCTCAGTAGCACTTTGCCACACACACACTCCTCGTACCTATGGTACGACAGCTTTTCTCGTGCCTATGGTACAACAACTTTTCTCGTGCCTATGGTACAACAACTTTTCGCCGTGCCCCTGGTACACCGCTCAGTAGCAGCACTTTGCCACACACACACTCCTCGTACCTATGGTACGACAACTTTTCTCGTGCCTATGGTACGACAACTTTTCTCGTGCCTATGGTACAACAACTTTTCGCCGTGCCTATGGTACAACAACTTTCCTCCGTGCCCCTGGTACGACAGCTTTTCTCGTGCCTATGGTACAACAACTTTTCTCGTGCCTATGGTACAACAACTTTTCGCCGTGCCCCTGGTACACCGCTCAGTAGCACTTTGCCACACAAACTCTCCTCGTGCCTATGGTACGACAACTTTTCTCGTGCCTATGGTACAACAACTTTCCTCCGTGCCCCTGGTACGACAGCTTTTCTCGTGCCTATGGTACAACAACTTTTCTCGTGCCTATGGTACAACAACCTTTCCCCGTGCCCCTGGTACACTGCGCAGAAACTCTTTGCCACACACACACACACCACTCGTGCCTATGGTACGACAACAGGCCCCGGGGACCTACATCGCACCTTGCTCTTGCCTCCCTTACAGCTGAAAAAGGTCCATGCCTGTGCCCTGGCCCTGCTGAAATTCCCTCTCCATTTAGCCGAGGCAGTGAGTCGGCCTCCTGTCTCCCTTTACGGTCGAAAAAGATGTGCTCCTGGGCGCGCTGGCCCTGCTGCTACTCACATCGGGCATGGACCTGGACCTCCAGCAGGCCCCGGGGACCTACATCGCACCTTGCTCTTGCCTCCCTTACAGCTGAAAAAGGTCCATGCCTGTGCCCTGGCCCTGCTGAAATTCCCTCTCCATTTAGCCGAGGCAGTGAGTCGGCCTCCTGTCTCCCTTTACGGTCGAAAAAGATGTGCTCCTGGGCGCGCTGGCCCTGCTGCTACTCA
>NC_140569.1:36250114-36252614 GCF_057381845.1 Rhamphochromis longiceps | reverse complement strand
CACACAAACTCTCCTCGTGCCCCTGGTACGACAGCTTTTCTCGTGCCTATGGTACAACAACTTTTCTCGTGCCTATGGTACAACAACTTTTCGCCGTGCCCCTGGTACACCGCTCAGTAGCACTTTGCCACACACACACTCCTCGTACCTATGGTACGACAGCTTTTCTCGTGCCTATGGTACAACAACTTTTCTCGTGCCTATGGTACAACAACTTTTCGCCGTGCCCCTGGTACACCGCTCAGTAGCACTTTGCCACACACACACTCCTCGTACCTATGGTACGACAACTTTTCTCGTGCCTATGGTACGACAACTTTTCTCGTGCCTATGGTACAACAACTTTTCGCCGTGCCTATGGTACAACAACTTTCCTCCGTGCCCCTGGTACGACAGCTTTTCTCGTGCCTATGGTACAACAACTTTTCTCGTGCCTATGGTACAACAACTTTTCGCCGTGCCCCTGGTACACCGCTCAGTAGCACTTTGCCACACAAACTCTCCTCGTGCCTATGGTACGACAACTTTTCTCGTGCCTATGGTACAACAACTTTCCTCCGTGCCCCTGGTACGACAGCTTTTCTCGTGCCTATGGTACAACAACTTTTCTCGTGCCTATGGTACAACAACCTTTCCCCGTGCCCCTGGTACACTGCGCAGAAACTCTTTGCCACACACACACACACCACTCGTGCCTATGGTACGACAACAGGCCCCGGGGACCTACATCGCACCTTGCTCTTGCCTCCCTTACAGCTGAAAAAGGTCCATGCCTGTGCCCTGGCCCTGCTGAAATTCCCTCTCCATTTAGCCGAGGCAGTGAGTCGGCCTCCTGTCTCCCTTTACGGTCGAAAAAGATGTGCTCCTGGGCGCGCTGGCCCTGCTGCTACTCACATCGGGCATGGACCTGGACCTCCAGCAGGCCCCGGGGACCTACATCGCACCTTGCTCTTGCCTCCCTTACAGCTGAAAAAGGTCCATGCCTGTGCCCTGGCCCTGCTGAAATTCCCTCTCCATTTAGCCGAGGCAGTGAGTCGGCCTCCTGTCTCCCTTTACGGTCGAAAAAGATGTGCTCCTGGGCGCGCTGGCCCTGCTGCTACTCACATCGGGCATGGACCTGGACCTCCAGCAGGCCCCGGGGACCTACATCGCACATTGCTCTTCCCTCCCTTACAGCTGAAAAAGGTCCATGCCTGTGCCCTGGCCCTGCTGAAATTCCCTCTGCATTTAGCCGAGGCAGTGAGTCGGCCTCCTGTCTCCCTTTACGGTCGAAAAAGATGTGCTCCTGGGCGCGCTGGCCCTGCTGCTACTCACATCGGGCATGGACCTGGACCTCCAGCAGGCCCCGGGGACCTACATCGCACCTTGCTCTTGCCTCCCTTACAGCTGAAAAAGGTCCATGCCTGTGCCCTGGCCCTGCTGAAATTCCCTCTGCATTTAGCCGAGGCAGTGAGTCGGCCTCCTGTCTCCCTTTACGGTCGAAAAAGATGTGCTCCTGGGCGCGCTGGCCCTGCTGCTACTCACATCGGGCATGGACCTGGACCTCCAGCAGGCCCCGGGGACCTACATCGCACCTTGCTCTTGCCTCCCTTACAGCTGAAAAAGGTCCATGCCTGTGCACTGGCCCTGCTGAAATTCCCTCTCCATTTAGCCGAGGCAGTGAGTCGGCCTCCTGTCTCCCTTTACGGTCGAAAAAGATGTGCTCCTGGGCGCGCTGGCCCTGCTGCTACTCACATCGGGCATGGACCTGGACCTCCAGCAGGCCCCGGGGACCTACATCACACCTTGCTCTTGCCTCCCTTGCAGCTGAAAAAGGTCCATGCCTGTGCCCTGGCCCTGCTGAAATTCCCTCTGCATTTAGCCGAGGCAGTGAGTCGGCCTCCTGTCTCCCTTTACGGTCGAAAAAGATGTGCTCCTGGGCGCGCTGGCCCTGCTGCTACTCACATCGGGCATGGACCTGGACCTCCAGCAGGCCCCGGGGACCTACATCGCACCTTGCTCTTGCCTCCCTTACAGCTGAAAAAGGTCCATGCCTGTGCCCTGGCCCTGCTGAAATTCCCTCTGCATTTAGCCGAGGCAGTGAGTCGGCCTCCTGTCTCCCTTTACGGTCGAAAAAGATGTGCTCCTGGGCGCGCTGGCCCTGCTGCTACTCACATCGGGCATGGACCTGGACCTCCAGCAGGCCCCGGGGACCTACATCGCACCTTGCTCTTGCCTCCCTTACAGCTGAAAAAGGTCCATGCCTGTGCACTGGCCCTGCTGAAATTCCCTCTCCATTTAGCCGAGGCAGTGAGTCGGCCTCCTGTCTCCCTTTACGGTCGAAAAAGATGTGCTCCTGGGCGCGCTGGCCCTGCTGCTACTCACATCGGGCATGGACCTGGACCTCCAGCAGGCCCCGGGGACCTACATCACACCTTGCTCTTGCCTCCCTTGCAGCTGAAAAAGGTCCATGCCTGTGCCCTGGCCCTGCTGAAATTCCCTCTCCATTTAGCCGAGGCAG
>NC_140569.1:36237614-36240114 GCF_057381845.1 Rhamphochromis longiceps | reverse complement strand
GTTACCCTGTACCACGTATCTAGCATGGACCTGGACCTCCAGCAGGCCCTGGGGACCCACATACTCCCCTGCTCGACTCCCCCACTAGCTTTCCTTTCTTGCAGTTATGATCCAGCGCATATCCAGCATGGACCTTGACTTCCAGCAGGCCCCGTGGACCCACATTACCCCCCCCCCCCCCCCTGCAGTTACCCTGTGCCACATATCTAGCATGGACCTGGACCTCCAGCAGGCCCTGGGGACCCACATACTCCCCTGCTCTACTCCCCCACTAGCTTTCCTTTCTTGCAGTTATGATCCAGCGCATATCCAGCATGGACCTTGACTTCCAGCAGGCCCCGTGGACCCACATTACCCCCCCCCCCCCCCCCCTGCAGTTACCCTGTGCCACATATCTAGCATGGACCTGGACCTCCAGCAGGCCCTGGGGACCCACATACTCCCCTGCTCTACTCCCCCACTAGCTTTCCTTTCTTGCAGTTATGATCCAGCGCATATCCAGCATGGACCTTGACTTCCAGCAGGCCCCGTGGACCCACATTACCCCCCCCCCCCCCCCTGCAGTTACCCTGTGCCACATATCTAGCATGGACCTGGACCTCCAGCAGGCCCTGGGGACCCACATACTCCCCTGCTCTACTCCCCCACTAGCTTTCCTTTCTTGCAGTTATGATCCAGCGCATATCCAGCATGGACCTTGACCTCCAGCAGGCCCCGTGAACCCACATTACACCCCCCCCTCCTGCAGTTACCCTGTACCACGTATCTAGCATGGACCTGGACCTCCAGCAGGCCCCGGGGACCCACACTTAAGCCCCCTCCCACTAACAAAGCAGAACACCACTGGCAAAATCCTCGTGCCCCTGGTACTCCAGAAAGCACATTGAAATGTGCCCCTGGTACACTGCGCAGAAGAACTGCCACACACGCACACACGCACGCACGCACGCACGCACGCACTGCTTGTGCCTATGGTACGACAACTTTTCTCGTGCCTATGGTACGACAACTTTTCTCGTGCCTATGGTACAACAATTTTTCTCGTGCCTATGGTACAACAACTTTTTGCCGTGCCCCTGGTACACCGCTCAGTAGCACTTTGCCACACAAACTCTCCTCGTGCCCCTGGTACGACAGCTTTTCTCGTGCCTATGGTACAACAACTTTTCTCGTGCCTATGGTACAACAACTTTTCGCCGTGCCCCTGGTACACCGCTCAGTAGCACTTTGCCACACACACACTCCTCGTACCTATGGTACGACAGCTTTTCTCGTGCCTATGGTACAACAACTTTTCTCGTGCCTATGGTACAACAACTTTTCGCCGTGCCCCTGGTACACCGCTCAGTAGCACTTTGCCACACACACACTCCTCGTACCTATGGTACGACAACTTTTCTCGTGCCTATGGTACGACAACTTTTCTCGTGCCTATGGTACAACAACTTTTCGCCGTGCCTATGGTACAACAACTTTCCTCCGTGCCCCTGGTACGACAGCTTTTCTCGTGCCTATGGTACAACAACTTTTCTCGTGCCTATGGTACAACAACTTTTCGCCGTGCCCCTGGTACACCGCTCAGTAGCACTTTGCCACACAAACTCTCCTCGTGCCTATGGTACGACAACTTTTCTCGTGCCTATGGTACAACAACTTTCCTCCGTGCCCCTGGTACGACAGCTTTTCTCGTGCCTATGGTACAACAACTTTTCTCGTGCCTATGGTACAACAACCTTTCCCCGTGCCCCTGGTACACTGCGCAGAAACTCTTTGCCACACACACACACACCACTCGTGCCTATGGTACGACAACAGGCCCCGGGGACCTACATCGCACCTTGCTCTTGCCTCCCTTACAGCTGAAAAAGGTCCATGCCTGTGCCCTGGCCCTGCTGAAATTCCCTCTCCATTTAGCCGAGGCAGTGAGTCGGCCTCCTGTCTCCCTTTACGGTCGAAAAAGATGTGCTCCTGGGCGCGCTGGCCCTGCTGCTACTCACATCGGGCATGGACCTGGACCTCCAGCAGGCCCCGGGGACCTACATCGCACCTTGCTCTTGCCTCCCTTACAGCTGAAAAAGGTCCATGCCTGTGCCCTGGCCCTGCTGAAATTCCCTCTCCATTTAGCCGAGGCAGTGAGTCGGCCTCCTGTCTCCCTTTACGGTCGAAAAAGATGTGCTCCTGGGCGCGCTGGCCCTGCTGCTACTCACATCGGGCATGGACCTGGACCTCCAGCAGGCCCCGGGGACCTACATCGCACATTGCTCTTCCCTCCCTTACAGCTGAAAAAGGTCCATGCCTGTGCCCTGGCCCTGCTGAAATTCCCTCTGCATTTAGCCGAGGCAGTGAGTCGGCCTCCTGTCTCCCTTTACGGTCGAAAAAGATGTGCTCCTGGGCGCGCTGGCCCTGCTGCTACTCACATCGGGCATGGACCTGGACCTCCAGCAGGCCCCGGGGACCTACATCGCACCTTGCTCTTGCCTCCCTTACAGCTGAAAAAGGT
>NC_140569.1:36235674-36237514 GCF_057381845.1 Rhamphochromis longiceps | reverse complement strand
ATGCCCGATGTGAGTAGCAGCAGGGCCAGCGCGCCCAGGAGCACATCTTTTTCGACCGTAAAGGGAGACAGGAGGCCGACTCACTGCCTCGGCTAAATGGAGAGGGAATTTCAGAAGGGCCAGGGCAAAAGCATGGACCTTTTCAGCTGTAAGGGAGGCAAGAGCAAGGTGCGATGTAGGTCCCCGGGGCCTGTTGTCGTACCATAGGCACGAGTGGTGTGTGTGTGTGGCAAAGAGTTTCTGCGCAGTGTACCAGGGGCACGGGGAAAGGTTGTTGTACCATAGGCATGAGAAAAGTTGTCGTACCATAGGCACGAGAAAAGTTGTCGTACCATAGGCACGAGTGGTGTGTGTGTGTGGCAAAGTGCTACTGAGCGGTGTACCAGGGGCACGGCGAAAAGTTGTTGTACCATAGGCACGAGAAAAGTTGTTGTACCATAGGCACGAGAAAAGCTGTCGTACCAGGGGCACGGAGGAAAGTTGTTGTACCATAGGCCCGAGAAAAGTTGTCGTACCATAGGTACGAGGAGTGTGTGTGTGGCAAAGTGCTACTGAGCGGTGTACCAGGGGCACGGCGAAAAGTTGTTGTACCATAGGCACGAGAAAAGTTGTTGTACCATAGGCACGAGAAAAGCTGTCGTACCAGGGGCACGGAGGAAAGTTGTTGTACCATAGGCCCGAGAAAAGTTGTCGTACCATAGGCACGAGGAGAGTTTGTGTGGCAAAGTGCTACTGAGCGGTGTACCAGGGGCACGGCAAAAAGTTGTTGTACCATAGGCACGAGAAAAATTGTTGTACCATAGGCACGAGAAAAGTTGTCGTACCATAGGCACGAGAAAAGTTGTCGTACCATAGGCACAAGCAGTGCGTGCGTGCGTGCGTGCGTGCGTGCGTGCGTGTGTGTGTGTGTGTGTGGCAGTTCTTCTGCGCAGTGTACCAGGGGCACATTTCAATGTGCTTTCTGGAGTACCAGGGGCACGAGGATTTTGCCAGTGGTGTTCTGCTTTGTTAGTGGGAGGGGGCTTAAGTGTGGGTCCCCGGGGCCTGCTGGAGGTCCAGGTCCATGCTAGATACGTGGTACAGGGTAACTGCAGGGGGGGGGGGGGGGTAATGTGGGTTCACGGGGCCTGCTGGAGGTCAAGGTCCATGCTGGATATGCGCTGGATCATAACTGCAAGAAAGGAAAGCTAGTGGGGGAGTAGAGCAGGGGAGTATGTGGGTCCCCAGGGCCTGCTGGAGGTCCAGGTCCATGCTAGATATGTGGCACAGGGTAACTGCAGGGGGGGGGGGGGTAATGTGGGTCCACGGGGCCTGCTGGAAGTCAAGGTCCATGCTAGATATGTGGTACAGGGTAACTGCAGGGGGGGGGGGGGGGTAATTTGGGTCCCCGGGGCCTGCTGGAAGTCAAGGTCCATGCTGGATATGCGCTGGATCATAACTGCAAGAAAGGAAAGCTAGTGGGGGAGTAGAGCAGGGGAGTATGTGGGTCCCCAGGGCCTGCTGGAAGTCAAGGTCCATGCTAGACATGTGGTACAGGGTAACTGCAGGGGGAAGGGGGGGGGGGTAATGTGGGTCCCCGGGGCCTGCTGGAGGTCAAGGTCCGTGCTAGATATGTGGTACGGGGTAACTGCGGGGGGGGGGGGGGGGATCTAATGGGGGACTAGATCAGGTGAGGATGTAATGGCCAGTTCGACAGCAGCACATCTTTTTCGACCGTAAGGGAGAGAGGAGGCCGACTCTCTGCCTCGGCCAAATGGAGAGAGATTTTCAGCAGGGCCAGTGCGCCAGGAGCACATCTTTTTCAACCGTGAGGGAGAGAGGAGGCCGACTCACCACCTCG
>NC_140569.1:36168649-36171149 GCF_057381845.1 Rhamphochromis longiceps | reverse complement strand
TGCTGGATATGCGGTGGAGGGTAACTGCAGGAGAAGGAAAGCTAGTGGGGGATTAGAGCAGGGGAGGATGTGCGTCCCCGGGGCCTGCTGGAGGTCAAGGTCCATGCTGGATATGCGCTGGAGCGTAACTACAAGAAAGGTAAGCTAGTGGGGGACTAGAGCAGGGGAGGATGTGCGTCCCCGGGGCATGCTGGAGGTCAAGGGCCATGCTGGATATGCGGTGGAGGGTAACTGCAGGAGAAGGAAAGCTCATGGGGGATTAGAGCGGAGGAGTATGTGGGTCCTCGGGGCCTGCTGGAGGGCAAGGGCCATGCTGGATTTGTGGTGGAGGGTAACTGCGGGAGAAGGAAAGCTAGTGGGGGAGTAGAGCAGAGGAGTATGTTGGTCCCCGGGGCCTGCTGGAGGTCCAGGTCCATGCCCGATGTGAGTAGCAGCAGGGCCAGCGCGCCCAGGAGCACATCTTTTTCGACCGTAAAGGGAGACAGGAGGCCGACTCACTGCCTCGGCTAAATGGAGAGGGAATTTCAGAAGGGCCAGGGCAAAAGCATGGACCTTTTCAGCTGTAAGGGAGGCAAGAGCAAGGTGTGATGTAGGTCCCCGGGGCCTGCTGGAGGTCCAGGTCCATGCCCGATGTGAGTAGCAGCAGGGCCAGCGCGCCCAGGAGCACATCTTTTTCGACCGTAAAGGAGACAGGAGGCCGACTCACTGCCTCGGCTAAATGGAGAGGGAATTTCAGAAGGGCCAGGGCAAAAGCATGGACCTTTTTCAGCTGTAAGGGACGCAAGAGCAAGGTGTGATGTAGGTCCCCGGGGCCTGCTGGAGGTCCAGGTCCATGCCCGATGTGAGTAGCAGCAGGGCCAGCGCGCCCAGGAGCACATCTTTTTCGACCGTAAAGGGAGACAGGAGGCCGACTCACTGCCTCGGCTAAATGGAGAGGGAATTTCAGCAGGGCCAGGGCACAGGCATGGACCTTTTTCAGCTGCAAGGGAGGGAAGAGCAAGGTGTGATGTAGGTCCCCGGGGCCTGCTGGAGGTCCAGGTCCATGCCCGATGTGAGTAGCAGCAGGGCCAGCGCGCCCAGGAGCACATCTTTTTCGACCGTAAAGGAGACAGGAGGCCGACTCACTGCCTCGGCTAAATGGAGAGGGAATTTCAGAAGGGCCAGGGCAAAAGCATGGACCTTTTTCAGCTGTAAGGGAGGCAAGAGCAAGGTGTGATGTAGGTCCCCGGGGCCTGCTGGAGGTCCAGGTCCATGCCCGATGTGAGTAGCAGCAGGGCCAGCGCGCCCAGGAGCACATCTTTTTCGACCGTAAAGGGAGACAGGAGGCCGACTCACTGCCTCGGCTAAATGGAGAGGGAATTTCAGCAGGGCCAGGGCACAGGCATGGACCTTTTTCAGCTGCAAGGGAGGGAAGAGCAAGGTGTGATGTAGGTCCCCGGGGCCTGCTGGAGGTCCAGGTCCATGCCCGATGTGAGTAGCAGCAGGGCCAGCGCGCCCAGGAGCACATCTTTTTCGACCGTAAAGGGAGACAGGAGGCCGACTCACTGCCTCGGCTAAATGGAGAGGGAATTTCAGAAGGGCCAGGGCAAAAGCATGGACCTTTTCAGCTGTAAGGGAGGCAAGAGCAAGGTGCGATGTAGGTCCCCGGGGCCTGTTGTCGTACCATAGGCACGAGTGGTGTGTGTGTGTGGCAAAGAGTTTCTGCGCAGTGTACCAGGGGCACGGGGAAAGGTTGTTGTACCATAGGCATGAGAAAAGTTGTCGTACCATAGGCACGAGAAAAGTTGTCGTACCATAGGCACGAGTGGTGTGTGTGTGTGGCAAAGTGCTACTGAGCGGTGTACCAGGGGCACGGCGAAAAGTTGTTGTACCATAGGCACGAGAAAAGTTGTTGTACCATAGGCACGAGAAAAGCTGTCGTACCAGGGGCACGGAGGAAAGTTGTTGTACCATAGGCCCGAGAAAAGTTGTCGTACCATAGGTACGAGGAGTGTGTGTGTGGCAAAGTGCTACTGAGCGGTGTACCAGGGGCACGGCGAAAAGTTGTTGTACCATAGGCACGAGAAAAGTTGTTGTACCATAGGCACGAGAAAAGCTGTCGTACCAGGGGCACGGAGGAAAGTTGTTGTACCATAGGCCCGAGAAAAGTTGTCGTACCATAGGCACGAGGAGAGTTTGTGTGGCAAAGTGCTACTGAGCGGTGTACCAGGGGCACGGCAAAAAGTTGTTGTACCATAGGCACGAGAAAAATTGTTGTACCATAGGCACGAGAAAAGTTGTCGTACCATAGGCACGAGAAAAGTTGTCGTACCATAGGCACAAGCAGTGCGTGCGTGCGTGCGTGCGTGCGTGCGTGCGTGTGTGTGTGTGTGTGTGGCAGTTCTTCTGCGCAGTGTACCAGGGGCACATTTCAATGTGCTTTCTGGAGTACCAGGGGCACGAGGATTTTGCCAGTGGTGTTCTGCTTTGTTAGTGGGAGGGGGCTTAAGTGTGGGTCCCC
>NC_140569.1:36156149-36158649 GCF_057381845.1 Rhamphochromis longiceps | reverse complement strand
TTCGACCGTAAAGGGAGACAGGAGGCCGACTCACTGCCTCGGCTAAATGGAGAGGGAATTTCAGAAGGGCCAGGGCAAAAGCATGGACCTTTTCAGCTGTAAGGGAGGCAAGAGCAAGGTGTGATGTAGGTCCCCGGGGCCTGCTGGAGGTCCAGGTCCATGCCCGATGTGAGTAGCAGCAGGGCCAGCGCGCCCAGGAGCACATCTTTTTCGACCGTAAAGGAGACAGGAGGCCGACTCACTGCCTCGGCTAAATGGAGAGGGAATTTCAGCAGGGCCAGGGCACAGGCATGGACCTTTTTCAGCTGCAAGGGAGGGAAGAGCAAGGTGTGATGTAGGTCCCCGGGGCCTGCTGGAGGTCCAGGTCCATGCCCGATGTGAGTAGCAGCAGGGCCAGCGCGCCCAGGAGCACATCTTTTTCGACCGTAAAGGAGACAGGAGGCCGACTCACTGCCTCGGCTAAATGGAGAGGGAATTTCAGAAGGGCCAGGGCAAAAGCATGGACCTTTTTCAGCTGTAAGGGAGGCAAGAGCAAGGTGTGATGTAGGTCCCCGGGGCCTGCTGGAGGTCCAGGTCCATGCCCGATGTGAGTAGCAGCAGGGCCAGCGCGCCCAGGAGCACATCTTTTTCGACCGTAAAGGGAGACAGGAGGCCGACTCACTGCCTCGGCTAAATGGAGAGGGAATTTCAGCAGGGCCAGGGCACAGGCATGGACCTTTTTCAGCTGCAAGGGAGGGAAGAGCAAGGTGTGATGTAGGTCCCCGGGGCCTGCTGGAGGTCCAGGTCCATGCCCGATGTGAGTAGCAGCAGGGCCAGCGCGCCCAGGAGCACATCTTTTTCGACCGTAAAGGGAGACAGGAGGCCGACTCACTGCCTCGGCTAAATGGAGAGGGAATTTCAGAAGGGCCAGGGCAAAAGCATGGACCTTTTCAGCTGTAAGGGAGGCAAGAGCAAGGTGCGATGTAGGTCCCCGGGGCCTGTTGTCGTACCATAGGCACGAGTGGTGTGTGTGTGTGGCAAAGAGTTTCTGCGCAGTGTACCAGGGGCACGGGGAAAGGTTGTTGTACCATAGGCATGAGAAAAGTTGTCGTACCATAGGCACGAGAAAAGTTGTCGTACCATAGGCACGAGTGGTGTGTGTGTGTGGCAAAGTGCTACTGAGCGGTGTACCAGGGGCACGGCGAAAAGTTGTTGTACCATAGGCACGAGAAAAGTTGTTGTACCATAGGCACGAGAAAAGCTGTCGTACCAGGGGCACGGAGGAAAGTTGTTGTACCATAGGCCCGAGAAAAGTTGTCGTACCATAGGTACGAGGAGTGTGTGTGTGGCAAAGTGCTACTGAGCGGTGTACCAGGGGCACGGCGAAAAGTTGTTGTACCATAGGCACGAGAAAAGTTGTTGTACCATAGGCACGAGAAAAGCTGTCGTACCAGGGGCACGGAGGAAAGTTGTTGTACCATAGGCCCGAGAAAAGTTGTCGTACCATAGGCACGAGGAGAGTTTGTGTGGCAAAGTGCTACTGAGCGGTGTACCAGGGGCACGGCAAAAAGTTGTTGTACCATAGGCACGAGAAAAATTGTTGTACCATAGGCACGAGAAAAGTTGTCGTACCATAGGCACGAGAAAAGTTGTCGTACCATAGGCACAAGCAGTGCGTGCGTGCGTGCGTGCGTGCGTGCGTGCGTGTGTGTGTGTGTGTGTGGCAGTTCTTCTGCGCAGTGTACCAGGGGCACATTTCAATGTGCTTTCTGGAGTACCAGGGGCACGAGGATTTTGCCAGTGGTGTTCTGCTTTGTTAGTGGGAGGGGGCTTAAGTGTGGGTCCCCGGGGCCTGCTGGAGGTCCAGGTCCATGCTAGATACGTGGTACAGGGTAACTGCAGGGGGGGGGGGGGTAATGTGGGTTCACGGGGCCTGCTGGAGGTCAAGGTCCATGCTGGATATGCGCTGGATCATAACTGCAAGAAAGGAAAGCTAGTGGGGGAGTAGAGCAGGGGAGTATGTGGGTCCCCAGGGCCTGCTGGAGGTCCAGGTCCATGCTAGATATGTGGCACAGGGTAACTGCAGGGGGGGGGGGGTAATGTGGGTCCACGGGGCCTGCTGGAAGTCAAGGTCCATGCTAGATATGTGGTACAGGGTAACTGCAGGGGGGGGGGGGGGGTAATTTGGGTCCCCGGGGCCTGCTGGAAGTCAAGGTCCATGCTGGATATGCGCTGGATCATAACTGCAAGAAAGGAAAGCTAGTGGGGGAGTAGAGCAGGGGAGTATGTGGGTCCCCAGGGCCTGCTGGAAGTCAAGGTCCATGCTAGACATGTGGTACAGGGTAACTGCAGGGGGAAGGGGGGGGGGGTAATGTGGGTCCCCGGGGCCTGCTGGAGGTCAAGGTCCGTGCTAGATATGTGGTACGGGGTAACTGCGGGGGGGGGGGGGGGGGATCTAATGGGGACTAGATCAGGTGAGGATGTAATGGCCAGTTCGACAGCAGCACATCTTTTTCGACCG
>NC_140569.1:36148516-36151016 GCF_057381845.1 Rhamphochromis longiceps | reverse complement strand
TCCATGCTGGATATGCGGTGGAGGGTAACTGCAGGAGAAGGAAAGCTAGTGGGGGATTAGAGCAGGGGAGGATGTGCGTCCCCGGGGCCTGCTGGAGGTCAAGGTCCATGCTGGATATGCGCTGGAGCGTAACTACAAGAAAGGTAAGCTAGTGGGGGACTAGAGCAGGGGAGGATGTGCGTCCCCGGGGCATGCTGGAGGTCAAGGGCCATGCTGGATATGCGCTGGAGGGTAACTGCAGGAGAAGGAAAGCTCATGGGGGATTAGAGCGGAGGAGTATGTGGGTCCTCGGGGCCTGCTGGAGGGCAAGGGCCATGCTGGATTTGTGGTGGAGGGTAACTGCGGGAGAAGGAAAGCTAGTGGGGGAGTAGAGCAGAGGAGTATGTTGGTCCCCGGGGCCTGCTGGAGGTCCAGGTCCATGCCCGATGTGAGTAGCAGCAGGGCCAGCGCGCCCAGGAGCACATCTTTTTCGACCGTAAAGGAGACAGGAGGCCGACTCACTGCCTCGGCTAAATGGAGAGGGAATTTCAGAAGGGCCAGGGCAAAAGCATGGACCTTTTTCAGCTGTAAGGGAGGCAAGAGCAAGGTGTGATGTAGGTCCCCGGGGCCTGCTGGAGGTCCAGGTCCATGCCCGATGTGAGTAGCAGCAGGGCCAGCGCGCCCAGGAGCACATCTTTTTCGACCGTAAAGGGAGACAGGAGGCCGACTCACTGCCTCGGCTAAATGGAGAGGGAATTTCAGCAGGGCCAGGGCACAGGCATGGACCTTTTTCAGCTGCAAGGGAGGGAAGAGCAAGGTGTGATGTAGGTCCCCGGGGCCTGCTGGAGGTCCAGGTCCATGCCCGATGTGAGTAGCAGCAGGGCCAGCGCGCCCAGGAGCACATCTTTTTCGACCGTAAAGGAGACAGGAGGCCGACTCACTGCCTCGGCTAAATGGAGAGGGAATTTCAGAAGGGCCAGGGCAAAAGCATGGACCTTTTCAGCTGTAAGGGAGGCAAGAGCAAGGTGTGATGTAGGTCCCCGGGGCCTGCTGGAGGTCCAGGTCCATGCCCGATGTGAGTAGCAGCAGGGCCAGCGCGCCCAGGAGCACATCTTTTTCGACCGTAAAGGGAGACAGGAGGCCGACTCACTGCCTCGGCTAAATGGAGAGGGAATTTCAGAAGGGCCAGGGCAAAAGCATGGACCTTTTCAGCTGTAAGGGAGGCAAGAGCAAGGTGTGATGTAGGTCCCCGGGGCCTGCTGGAGGTCCAGGTCCATGCCCGATGTGAGTAGCAGCAGGGCCAGCGCGCCCAGGAGCACATCTTTTTCGACCGTAAAGGGAGACAGGAGGCCGACTCACTGCCTCGGCTAAATGGAGAGGGAATTTCAGCAGGGCCAGGGCACAGGCATGGACCTTTTTCAGCTGCAAGGGAGGGAAGAGCAAGGTGTGATGTAGGTCCCCGGGGCCTGCTGGAGGTCCAGGTCCATGCCCGATGTGAGTAGCAGCAGGGCCAGCGCGCCCAGGAGCACATCTTTTTCGACCGTAAAGGGAGACAGGAGGCCGACTCTCTGCCTCGGCTAAATGGAGAGGGAATTTCAGCAGGGCCAGGGCACAAGCATGGACCTTTTTCAGCTGTAAGGGAGGCAAGAGCAAGGTGTGATGTAGGTCCCCGGGGCCTGCTGGAGGTCCAGGTCCATGCCCGATGTGAGTAGCAGCAGGGCCAGCGCGCCCAGGAGCACATCTTTTTCGACCGTAAAGGGAGACAGGAGGCCGACTCACTGCCTCGGCTAAATGCAGAGGGAATTTCAGCAGGGCCAGGGCACAGGCATGGACCTTTTTCAGCTGTAAGGGAGGCAAGAGCAAGGTGTGATGTAGGTCCCCGGGGCCTGCTGGAGGTCCAGGTCCATGCCCGATGTGAGTAGCAGCAGGGCCAGCGCGCCCAGGAGCACATCTTTTTCGACCGTAAAGGGAGACAGGAGGCCGACTCACTGCCTCGGCTAAATGCAGAGGGAATTTCAGCAGGGCCAGGGCACAGGCATGGACCTTTTTCAGCTGTAAGGGAGGCAAGAGCAAGGTGCGATGTAGGTCCCCGGGGCCTGTTGTCGTACCATAGGCACGAGTGGTGTGTGTGTGTGGCAAAGAGTTTCTGCGCAGTGTACCAGGGGCACGGGGAAAGGTTGTTGTACCATAGGCACGAGAAAAGTTGTCGTACCATAGGCACGAGAAAAGTTGTCGTACCATAGGCACGAGTGGTGTGTGTGTGTGGCAAAGTGCTACTGAGCGGTGTACCAGGGGCACGGCGAAAAGTTGTTGTACCATAGGCACGAGAAAAGTTGTTGTACCATAGGCACGAGAAAAGCTGTCGTACCAGGGGCACGGAGGAAAGTTGTTGTACCATAGGCCCGAGAAAAGTTGTCGTACCATAGGTACGAGGAGTGTGTGTGTGGCAAAGTGCTACTGAGCGGTGTACCAGGGGCACGGCGAAAAGTTGTTGTACCATAGGCACGAGAAAAGTTGTTGT
>NC_140569.1:36136016-36138516 GCF_057381845.1 Rhamphochromis longiceps | reverse complement strand
AGGGGCACGAAGAAAATGTGTCGTACCATAGGCACGAGGAGTGTGTGTGTGGCAAAGTGTTTCTGAGCGGTGTACCAGGGGCACGGAGAAAAGTTGTCGTACCATAGGCACGAGGAGTGTGTGTGTGTGTGTGGCTTAGTGTTTCTGAGCGGTGTACCAGGGGCACGGAGAAAAGTTGTCGTACCATAGGCACGAGGAGTGTGTGTGTGGCAAAGTGTTTCTGAGCGGTGTACCAGGGGCACGGAGAAAAGTTGTCGTACCATAGGCACGAGAAAAGTTATCGTAGCATAGGCACAAGCAGTGTGTGCGTGTGTGTGGCAAAGTGTTTCTGCGCAGTGTACCAGGGGCATGTTTGAATTTACATTCTGGAGTACCAGGGGCACGAGGATTTTGCCAGTGGTGTTTTGCTTTGTCAGTGGGAGGGGGCTTAAGTGTGGGTCCACGGGGCATGCTGGAGGTCAAGGTCCATGCTGGATATGCGGTGGAGGGTAACTGCAGGAGAAGGAAAGCTAGTGGGGGATTAGAGCAGGGGAGGATGTGCGTCCCCGGGGCCTGCTGGAGGTCAAGGTCCATGCTGGATATGCGCTGGAGCGTAACTACAAGAAAGGTAAGCTAGTGGGGGACTAGAGCAGGGGAGGATGTGCGTCCCCGGGGCATGCTGGAGGTCAAGGGCCATGCTGGATATGCGCTGGAGGGTAACTGCAGGAGAAGGAAAGCTCATGGGGGATTAGAGCGGAGGAGTATGTGGGTCCTCGGGGCCTGCTGGAGGGCAAGGGCCATGCTGGATTTGTGGTGGAGGGTAACTGCGGGAGAAGGAAAGCTAGTGGGGGAGTAGAGCAGAGGAGTATGTTGGTCCCCGGGGCCTGCTGGAGGTCCAGGTCCATGCCCGATGTGAGTAGCAGCAGGGCCAGCGCGCCCAGGAGCACATCTTTTTCGACCGTAAAGGAGACAGGAGGCCGACTCACTGCCTCGGCTAAATGGAGAGGGAATTTCAGAAGGGCCAGGGCAAAAGCATGGACCTTTTTCAGCTGTAAGGGAGGCAAGAGCAAGGTGTGATGTAGGTCCCCGGGGCCTGCTGGAGGTCCAGGTCCATGCCCGATGTGAGTAGCAGCAGGGCCAGCGCGCCCAGGAGCACATCTTTTTCGACCGTAAAGGGAGACAGGAGGCCGACTCACTGCCTCGGCTAAATGGAGAGGGAATTTCAGCAGGGCCAGGGCACAGGCATGGACCTTTTTCAGCTGCAAGGGAGGGAAGAGCAAGGTGTGATGTAGGTCCCCGGGGCCTGCTGGAGGTCCAGGTCCATGCCCGATGTGAGTAGCAGCAGGGCCAGCGCGCCCAGGAGCACATCTTTTTCGACCGTAAAGGAGACAGGAGGCCGACTCACTGCCTCGGCTAAATGGAGAGGGAATTTCAGAAGGGCCAGGGCAAAAGCATGGACCTTTTCAGCTGTAAGGGAGGCAAGAGCAAGGTGTGATGTAGGTCCCCGGGGCCTGCTGGAGGTCCAGGTCCATGCCCGATGTGAGTAGCAGCAGGGCCAGCGCGCCCAGGAGCACATCTTTTTCGACCGTAAAGGGAGACAGGAGGCCGACTCACTGCCTCGGCTAAATGGAGAGGGAATTTCAGAAGGGCCAGGGCAAAAGCATGGACCTTTTCAGCTGTAAGGGAGGCAAGAGCAAGGTGTGATGTAGGTCCCCGGGGCCTGCTGGAGGTCCAGGTCCATGCCCGATGTGAGTAGCAGCAGGGCCAGCGCGCCCAGGAGCACATCTTTTTCGACCGTAAAGGGAGACAGGAGGCCGACTCACTGCCTCGGCTAAATGGAGAGGGAATTTCAGCAGGGCCAGGGCACAGGCATGGACCTTTTTCAGCTGCAAGGGAGGGAAGAGCAAGGTGTGATGTAGGTCCCCGGGGCCTGCTGGAGGTCCAGGTCCATGCCCGATGTGAGTAGCAGCAGGGCCAGCGCGCCCAGGAGCACATCTTTTTCGACCGTAAAGGGAGACAGGAGGCCGACTCTCTGCCTCGGCTAAATGGAGAGGGAATTTCAGCAGGGCCAGGGCACAAGCATGGACCTTTTTCAGCTGTAAGGGAGGCAAGAGCAAGGTGTGATGTAGGTCCCCGGGGCCTGCTGGAGGTCCAGGTCCATGCCCGATGTGAGTAGCAGCAGGGCCAGCGCGCCCAGGAGCACATCTTTTTCGACCGTAAAGGGAGACAGGAGGCCGACTCACTGCCTCGGCTAAATGCAGAGGGAATTTCAGCAGGGCCAGGGCACAGGCATGGACCTTTTTCAGCTGTAAGGGAGGCAAGAGCAAGGTGTGATGTAGGTCCCCGGGGCCTGCTGGAGGTCCAGGTCCATGCCCGATGTGAGTAGCAGCAGGGCCAGCGCGCCCAGGAGCACATCTTTTTCGACCGTAAAGGGAGACAGGAGGCCGACTCACTGCCTCGGCTAAATGCAGAGGGAATTTCAGCAGGGCCAGGGCACAGGCATGGACCTTTTTCAGCTGTA
>NC_140569.1:36121016-36123516 GCF_057381845.1 Rhamphochromis longiceps | reverse complement strand
GGAATTTCAGCAGGGCCAGGGCACAAGCATGGACCTTTTTCAGCTGTAAGGGAGGCAAGAGCAAGGTGTGATGTAGGTCCCCGGGGCCTGCTGGAGGTCCAGGTCCATGCCCGATGTGAGTAGCAGCAGGGCCAGCGCGCCCAGGAGCACATCTTTTTCGACCGTAAAGGGAGACAGGAGGCCGACTCACTGCCTCGGCTAAATGCAGAGGGAATTTCAGCAGGGCCAGGGCACAGGCATGGACCTTTTTCAGCTGTAAGGGAGGCAAGAGCAAGGTGTGATGTAGGTCCCCGGGGCCTGCTGGAGGTCCAGGTCCATGCCCGATGTGAGTAGCAGCAGGGCCAGCGCGCCCAGGAGCACATCTTTTTCGACCGTAAAGGGAGACAGGAGGCCGACTCACTGCCTCGGCTAAATGCAGAGGGAATTTCAGCAGGGCCAGGGCACAGGCATGGACCTTTTTCAGCTGTAAGGGAGGCAAGAGCAAGGTGCGATGTAGGTCCCCGGGGCCTGTTGTCGTACCATAGGCACGAGTGGTGTGTGTGTGTGGCAAAGAGTTTCTGCGCAGTGTACCAGGGGCACGGGGAAAGGTTGTTGTACCATAGGCACGAGAAAAGTTGTCGTACCATAGGCACGAGAAAAGTTGTCGTACCATAGGCACGAGTGGTGTGTGTGTGTGGCAAAGTGCTACTGAGCGGTGTACCAGGGGCACGGCGAAAAGTTGTTGTACCATAGGCACGAGAAAAGTTGTTGTACCATAGGCACGAGAAAAGCTGTCGTACCAGGGGCACGGAGGAAAGTTGTTGTACCATAGGCCCGAGAAAAGTTGTCGTACCATAGGTACGAGGAGTGTGTGTGTGGCAAAGTGCTACTGAGCGGTGTACCAGGGGCACGGCGAAAAGTTGTTGTACCATAGGCACGAGAAAAGTTGTTGTACCATAGGCACGAGAAAAGCTGTCGTACCAGGGGCACGGAGGAAAGTTGTTGTACCATAGGCCCGAGAAAAGTTGTCGTACCATAGGCACGAGGAGAGTTTGTGTGGCAAAGTGCTACTGAGCGGTGTACCAGGGGCACGGCAAAAAGTTGTTGTACCATAGGCACGAGAAAAATTGTTGTACCATAGGCACGAGAAAAGTTGTCGTACCATAGGCACGAGAAAAGTTGTCGTACCATAGGCACAAGCAGTGCGTGCGTGCGTGCGTGCGTGCGTGCGTGTGTGTGTGTGTGTGTGTGGCAGTTCTTCTGCGCAGTGTACCAGGGGCACATTTCAATGTGCTTTCTGGAGTACCAGGGGCACGAGGATTTTGCCAGTGGTGTTCTGCTTTGTTAGTGGGAGGGGGCTTAAGTGTGGGTCCCCGGGGCCTGCTGGAGGTCCAGGTCCATGCTAGATACGTGGTACAGGGTAACTGCAGGAGGGGGGGGGGGGGTAATGTGGGTTCACGGGGCCTGCTGGAGGTCAAGGTCCATGCTGGATATGCGCTGGATCATAACTGCAAGAAAGGAAAGCTAGTGGGGGAGTAGAGCAGGGGAGTATGTGGGTCCCCAGGGCCTGCTGGAGGTCCAGGTCCATGCTAGATATGTGGCACAGGGTAACTGCAGGGGGGGGGGGGGGGGGGGTAATGTGGGTCCACGGGGCCTGCTGGAAGTCAAGGTCCATGCTAGATATGTGGTACAGGGTAACTGCAGGGGGGGGGGGGGGGTAATTTGGGTCCCCGGGGCCTGCTGGAAGTCAAGGTCCATGCTGGATATGCGCTGGATCATAACTGCAAGAAAGGAAAGCTAGTGGGGGAGTAGAGCAGGGGAGTATGTGGGTCCCCAGGGCCTGCTGGAGGTCCAGGTCCATGCTAGATATGTGGCACAGGGTAACTGCAGGGGGGGGGGGGGGGGTAATGTGGGTCCACGGGGCCTGCTGGAAGTCAAGGTCCATGCTAGATATGTGGTACAGGGTAACTGCAGGGGGGGGGGGGGGTAATTTGGGTCCCCGGGGCCTGCTGGAAGTCAAGGTCCATGCTGGATATGCGCTGGATCATAACTGCAAGAAAGGAAAGCTAGTGGGGGAGTAGAGCAGGGGAGTATGTGGGTCCCCAGGGCCTGCTGGAAGTCAAGGTCCATGCTAGACATGTGGTACAGGGTAACTGCAGGGGGAAGGGGGGGGGGGGTAATGTGGGTCCCCGGGGCCTGCTGGAGGTCAAGGTCCGTGCTAGATATGTGGTACGGGGTAACTGCGGGGGGGGGGGGGGATCTAATGGGGGACTAGATCAGGTGAGGATGTAATGGCCAGTTCGACAGCAGCACATCTTTTTCGACCGTAAGGGAGAGAGGAGGCCGACTCTCTGCCTCGGCCAAATGGAGAGAGATTTTCAGCAGGGCCAGTGCGCCAGGAGCACATCTTTTTCAACCGTGAGGGAGAGAGGAGGCCGACTCACCACCTCGGCCAGGGCCTTTTTTTCTCCCCTCTCCAGTTGAGCAGTCTAAGGGTAATGAGTAGCAAAGGTGCCCTCCG
>NC_140569.1:36108516-36111016 GCF_057381845.1 Rhamphochromis longiceps | reverse complement strand
CCGTAAAGGGAGACAGGAGGCCGACTCACTGCCTCGGCTAAATGGAGAGGGAATTTCAGAAGGGCCAGGGCAAAAGCATGGACCTTTTCAGCTGTAAGGGAGGCAAGAGCAAGGTGTGATGTAGGTCCCCGGGGCCTGCTGGAGGTCCAGGTCCATGCCCGATGTGAGTAGCAGCAGGGCCAGCGCGCCCAGGAGCACATCTTTTTCGACCGTAAAGGGAGACAGGAGGCCGACTCACTGCCTCGGCTAAATGGAGAGGGAATTTCAGCAGGGCCAGGGCACAGGCATGGACCTTTTTCAGCTGCAAGGGAGGGAAGAGCAAGGTGTGATGTAGGTCCCCGGGGCCTGCTGGAGGTCCAGGTCCATGCCCGATGTGAGTAGCAGCAGGGCCAGCGCGCCCAGGAGCACATCTTTTTCGACCGTAAAGGGAGACAGGAGGCCGACTCTCTGCCTCGGCTAAATGGAGAGGGAATTTCAGCAGGGCCAGGGCACAAGCATGGACCTTTTTCAGCTGTAAGGGAGGCAAGAGCAAGGTGTGATGTAGGTCCCCGGGGCCTGCTGGAGGTCCAGGTCCATGCCCGATGTGAGTAGCAGCAGGGCCAGCGCGCCCAGGAGCACATCTTTTTCGACCGTAAAGGGAGACAGGAGGCCGACTCACTGCCTCGGCTAAATGCAGAGGGAATTTCAGCAGGGCCAGGGCACAGGCATGGACCTTTTTCAGCTGTAAGGGAGGCAAGAGCAAGGTGTGATGTAGGTCCCCGGGGCCTGCTGGAGGTCCAGGTCCATGCCCGATGTGAGTAGCAGCAGGGCCAGCGCGCCCAGGAGCACATCTTTTTCGACCGTAAAGGGAGACAGGAGGCCGACTCACTGCCTCGGCTAAATGCAGAGGGAATTTCAGCAGGGCCAGGGCACAGGCATGGACCTTTTTCAGCTGTAAGGGAGGCAAGAGCAAGGTGCGATGTAGGTCCCCGGGGCCTGTTGTCGTACCATAGGCACGAGTGGTGTGTGTGTGTGGCAAAGAGTTTCTGCGCAGTGTACCAGGGGCACGGGGAAAGGTTGTTGTACCATAGGCACGAGAAAAGTTGTCGTACCATAGGCACGAGAAAAGTTGTCGTACCATAGGCACGAGTGGTGTGTGTGTGTGGCAAAGTGCTACTGAGCGGTGTACCAGGGGCACGGCGAAAAGTTGTTGTACCATAGGCACGAGAAAAGTTGTTGTACCATAGGCACGAGAAAAGCTGTCGTACCAGGGGCACGGAGGAAAGTTGTTGTACCATAGGCCCGAGAAAAGTTGTCGTACCATAGGTACGAGGAGTGTGTGTGTGGCAAAGTGCTACTGAGCGGTGTACCAGGGGCACGGCGAAAAGTTGTTGTACCATAGGCACGAGAAAAGTTGTTGTACCATAGGCACGAGAAAAGCTGTCGTACCAGGGGCACGGAGGAAAGTTGTTGTACCATAGGCCCGAGAAAAGTTGTCGTACCATAGGCACGAGGAGAGTTTGTGTGGCAAAGTGCTACTGAGCGGTGTACCAGGGGCACGGCAAAAAGTTGTTGTACCATAGGCACGAGAAAAATTGTTGTACCATAGGCACGAGAAAAGTTGTCGTACCATAGGCACGAGAAAAGTTGTCGTACCATAGGCACAAGCAGTGCGTGCGTGCGTGCGTGCGTGCGTGCGTGTGTGTGTGTGTGTGTGTGGCAGTTCTTCTGCGCAGTGTACCAGGGGCACATTTCAATGTGCTTTCTGGAGTACCAGGGGCACGAGGATTTTGCCAGTGGTGTTCTGCTTTGTTAGTGGGAGGGGGCTTAAGTGTGGGTCCCCGGGGCCTGCTGGAGGTCCAGGTCCATGCTAGATACGTGGTACAGGGTAACTGCAGGAGGGGGGGGGGGGGTAATGTGGGTTCACGGGGCCTGCTGGAGGTCAAGGTCCATGCTGGATATGCGCTGGATCATAACTGCAAGAAAGGAAAGCTAGTGGGGGAGTAGAGCAGGGGAGTATGTGGGTCCCCAGGGCCTGCTGGAGGTCCAGGTCCATGCTAGATATGTGGCACAGGGTAACTGCAGGGGGGGGGGGGGGGGGGGTAATGTGGGTCCACGGGGCCTGCTGGAAGTCAAGGTCCATGCTAGATATGTGGTACAGGGTAACTGCAGGGGGGGGGGGGGGTAATTTGGGTCCCCGGGGCCTGCTGGAAGTCAAGGTCCATGCTGGATATGCGCTGGATCATAACTGCAAGAAAGGAAAGCTAGTGGGGGAGTAGAGCAGGGGAGTATGTGGGTCCCCAGGGCCTGCTGGAGGTCCAGGTCCATGCTAGATATGTGGCACAGGGTAACTGCAGGGGGGGGGGGGGGGTAATGTGGGTCCACGGGGCCTGCTGGAAGTCAAGGTCCATGCTAGATATGTGGTACAGGGTAACTGCAGGGGGGGGGGGGGGTAATTTGGGTCCCCGGGGCCTGCTGGAAGTCAAGGTCCATGCTGGATATGCGCTGGATCATAACTGCA
>NC_140569.1:36096016-36098516 GCF_057381845.1 Rhamphochromis longiceps | reverse complement strand
GTGAGTAGCAGCAGGGCCAGCGCGCCCAGGAGCACATCTTTTTCGACCGTAAAGGGAGACAGGAGGCCGACTCACTGCCTCGGCTAAATGGAGAGGGAATTTCAGCAGGGCCAGGGCACAGGCATGGACCTTTTTCAGCTGCAAGGGAGGGAAGAGCAAGGTGTGATGTAGGTCCCCGGGGCCTGCTGGAGGTCCAGGTCCATGCCCGATGTGAGTAGCAGCAGGGCCAGCGCGCCCAGGAGCACATCTTTTTCGACCGTAAAGGAGACAGGAGGCCGACTCACTGCCTCGGCTAAATGGAGAGGGAATTTCAGAAGGGCCAGGGCAAAAGCATGGACCTTTTCAGCTGTAAGGGAGGCAAGAGCAAGGTGTGATGTAGGTCCCCGGGGCCTGCTGGAGGTCCAGGTCCATGCCCGATGTGAGTAGCAGCAGGGCCAGCGCGCCCAGGAGCACATCTTTTTCGACCGTAAAGGGAGACAGGAGGCCGACTCACTGCCTCGGCTAAATGGAGAGGGAATTTCAGAAGGGCCAGGGCAAAAGCATGGACCTTTTCAGCTGTAAGGGAGGCAAGAGCAAGGTGTGATGTAGGTCCCCGGGGCCTGCTGGAGGTCCAGGTCCATGCCCGATGTGAGTAGCAGCAGGGCCAGCGCGCCCAGGAGCACATCTTTTTCGACCGTAAAGGGAGACAGGAGGCCGACTCACTGCCTCGGCTAAATGGAGAGGGAATTTCAGCAGGGCCAGGGCACAGGCATGGACCTTTTTCAGCTGCAAGGGAGGGAAGAGCAAGGTGTGATGTAGGTCCCCGGGGCCTGCTGGAGGTCCAGGTCCATGCCCGATGTGAGTAGCAGCAGGGCCAGCGCGCCCAGGAGCACATCTTTTTCGACCGTAAAGGGAGACAGGAGGCCGACTCTCTGCCTCGGCTAAATGGAGAGGGAATTTCAGCAGGGCCAGGGCACAAGCATGGACCTTTTTCAGCTGTAAGGGAGGCAAGAGCAAGGTGTGATGTAGGTCCCCGGGGCCTGCTGGAGGTCCAGGTCCATGCCCGATGTGAGTAGCAGCAGGGCCAGCGCGCCCAGGAGCACATCTTTTTCGACCGTAAAGGGAGACAGGAGGCCGACTCACTGCCTCGGCTAAATGCAGAGGGAATTTCAGCAGGGCCAGGGCACAGGCATGGACCTTTTTCAGCTGTAAGGGAGGCAAGAGCAAGGTGTGATGTAGGTCCCCGGGGCCTGCTGGAGGTCCAGGTCCATGCCCGATGTGAGTAGCAGCAGGGCCAGCGCGCCCAGGAGCACATCTTTTTCGACCGTAAAGGGAGACAGGAGGCCGACTCACTGCCTCGGCTAAATGCAGAGGGAATTTCAGCAGGGCCAGGGCACAGGCATGGACCTTTTTCAGCTGTAAGGGAGGCAAGAGCAAGGTGCGATGTAGGTCCCCGGGGCCTGTTGTCGTACCATAGGCACGAGTGGTGTGTGTGTGTGGCAAAGAGTTTCTGCGCAGTGTACCAGGGGCACGGGGAAAGGTTGTTGTACCATAGGCACGAGAAAAGTTGTCGTACCATAGGCACGAGAAAAGTTGTCGTACCATAGGCACGAGTGGTGTGTGTGTGTGGCAAAGTGCTACTGAGCGGTGTACCAGGGGCACGGCGAAAAGTTGTTGTACCATAGGCACGAGAAAAGTTGTTGTACCATAGGCACGAGGAAAAGCTGTCGTACCAGGGGCACGGAGGAAAGTTGTTGTACCATAGGCCCGAGAAAAGTTGTCGTACCATAGGTACGAGGAGTGTGTGTGTGGCAAAGTGCTACTGAGCGGTGTACCAGGGGCACGGCGAAAAGTTGTTGTACCATAGGCACGAGAAAAGTTGTTGTACCATAGGCACGAGAAAAGCTGTCGTACCAGGGGCACGGAGGAAAGTTGTTGTACCATAGGCCCGAGAAAAGTTGTCGTACCATAGGCACGAGGAGAGTTTGTGTGGCAAAGTGCTACTGAGCGGTGTACCAGGGGCACGGCAAAAAGTTGTTGTACCATAGGCACGAGAAAAATTGTTGTACCATAGGCACGAGAAAAGTTGTCGTACCATAGGCACGAGAAAAGTTGTCGTTACCATAGGCACAAGCAGTGCGTGCGTGCGTGCGTGCGTGCGTGCGTGTGTGTGTGTGTGTGTGTGGCAGTTCTTCTGCGCAGTGTACCAGGGGCACATTTCAATGTGCTTTCTGGAGTACCAGGGGCACGAGGATTTTGCCAGTGGTGTTCTGCTTTGTTAGTGGGAGGGGGCTTAAGTGTGGGTCCCCGGGGCCTGCTGGAGGTCCAGGTCCATGCTAGATACGTGGTACAGGGTAACTGCAGGAGGGGGGGGGGGGGGTAATGTGGGTTCACGGGGCCTGCTGGAGGTCAAGGTCCATGCTGGATATGCGCTGGATCATAACTGCAAGAAAGGAAAGCTAGTGGGGGAGTAGAGCAGGGGAGTATGTGGGTCCCCAGGGCCTGCTGGAGGTCCAGGTCC
>NC_140569.1:36079726-36082226 GCF_057381845.1 Rhamphochromis longiceps | reverse complement strand
TCGTGCCTATGGTACGACAACTTTTCTCGTGCCTATGGTACGACAACTTTTCTCGTGCCTATGGTACAACAACCTTTCCCCGTGCCCCTGGTACACTGCGCAGAAACTCTTTGCCACACACACACACCACTCGTGCCTATGGTACGACAACAGGCCCCGGGGACCTACATCGCACCTTGCTCTTGCCTCCCTTACAGCTGAAAAAGGTCCATGCCTGTGCCCTGGCCCTGCTGAAATTCCCTCTGCATTTAGCCGAGGCAGTGAGTCGGCCTCCTGTCTCCCTTTACGGTCGAAAAAGATGTGCTCCTGGGCGCGCTGGCCCTGCTGCTACTCACATCGGGCATGGACCTGGACCTCCAGCAGGCCCCGGGGACCTACATCACACCTTGCTCTTGCCTCCCTTACAGCTGAAAAAGGTCCATGCCTGTGCCCTGGCCCTGCTGAAATTCCCTCTGCATTTAGCCGAGGCAGTGAGTCGGCCTCCTGTCTCCCTTTACGGTCGAAAAAGATGTGCTCCTGGGCGCGCTGGCCCTGCTGCTACTCACATCGGGCATGGACCTGGACCTCCAGCAGGCCCCGGGGACCTACATCACACCTTGCTCTTGCCTCCCTTACAGCTGAAAAAGGTCCATGCTTGTGCCCTGGCCCTGCTGAAATTCCCTCTCCATTTAGCCGAGGCAGAGAGTCGGCCTCCTGTCTCCCTTTACGGTCGAAAAAGATGTGCTCCTGGGCGCGCTGGCCCTGCTGCTACTCACATCGGGCATGGACCTGGACCTCCAGCAGGCCCCGGGGACCTACATCACACCTTGCTCTTCCCTCCCTTGCAGCTGAAAAAGGTCCATGCCTGTGCCCTGGCCCTGCTGAAATTCCCTCTCCATTTAGCCGAGGCAGTGAGTCGGCCTCCTGTCTCCCTTTACGGTCGAAAAAGATGTGCTCCTGGGCGCGCTGGCCCTGCTGCTACTCACATCGGGCATGGACCTGGACCTCCAGCAGGCCCCGGGGACCTACATCACACCTTGCTCTTGCCTCCCTTACAGCTGAAAAGGTCCATGCTTTTGCCCTGGCCCTTCTGAAATTCCCTCTCCATTTAGCCGAGGCAGTGAGTCGGCCTCCTGTCTCCCTTTACGGTCGAAAAAGATGTGCTCCTGGGCGCGCTGGCCCTGCTGCTACTCACATCGGGCATGGACCTGGACCTCCAGCAGGCCCCGGGGACCTACATCACACCTTGCTCTTGCCTCCCTTACAGCTGAAAAGGTCCATGCTTTTGCCCTGGCCCTTCTGAAATTCCCTCTCCATTTAGCCGAGGCAGTGAGTCGGCCTCCTGTCTCCCTTTACGGTCGAAAAAGATGTGCTCCTGGGCGCGCTGGCCCTGCTGCTACTCACATCGGGCATGGACCTGGACCTCCAGCAGGCCCCGGGGACCTACATCACACCTTGCTCTTGCCTCCCTTACAGCTGAAAAAGGTCCATGCTTGTGCCCTGGCCCTGCTGAAATTCCCTCTCCATTTAGCCGAGGCAGAGAGTCGGCCTCCTGTCTCCCTTTACGGTCGAAAAAGATGTGCTCCTGGGCGCGCTGGCCCTGCTGCTACTCACATCGGGCATGGACCTGGACCTCCAGCAGGCCCCGGGGACCTACATCACACCTTGCTCTTCCCTCCCTTGCAGCTGAAAAAGGTCCATGCCTGTGCCCTGGCCCTGCTGAAATTCCCTCTCCATTTAGCCGAGGCAGTGAGTCGGCCTCCTGTCTCCCTTTACGGTCGAAAAAGATGTGCTCCTGGGCGCGCTGGCCCTGCTGCTACTCACATCGGGCATGGACCTGGACCTCCAGCAGGCCCCGGGGACCAACATACTCCTCTGCTCTACTCCCCCACTAGCTTTCCTTCTCCCGCAGTTACCCTCCACCACAAATCCAGCATGGCCCTTGCCCTCCAGCAGGCCCCGAGGACCCACATACTCCTCCGCTCTAATCCCCCATGAGCTTTCCTTCTCCTGCAGTTACCCTCCAGCGCATATCCAGCATGGCCCTTGACCTCCAGCATGCCCCGGGGACGCACATCCTCCCCTGCTCTAGTCCCCCACTAGCTTACCTTTCTTGTAGTTACGCTCCAGCGCATATCCAGCATGGACCTTGACCTCCAGCAGGCCCCGGGGACGCACATCCTCCCCTGCTCTAATCCCCCACTAGCTTTCCTTCTCCTGCAGTTACCCTCCACCGCATATCCAGCATGGACCTTGACCTCCAGCATGCCCCGTGGACCCACACTTAAGCCCCCTCCCACTGACAAAGCAAAACACCACTGGCAAAATCCTCGTGCCCCTGGTACTCCAGAATGTAAATTCAAACATGCCCCTGGTACACTGCGCAGAAACACTTTGCCACACACACGCACACACTGCTTGTGCCTATGCTACGATAACTTTTCTCGTGCCTATGGTACGACAACTTTTCTCCGTGCCCCTGGTACACCGCTCAGAAACACTTTGCCACACACACACTCCT
>NC_140569.1:36067226-36069726 GCF_057381845.1 Rhamphochromis longiceps | reverse complement strand
TCTCGTGCCTATGGTACAACAATTTTTCTCGTGCCTATGGTACAACAACTTTTTGCCGTGCCCCTGGTACACCGCTCAGTAGCACTTTGCCACACAAACTCTCCTCGTGCCTATGGTACGACAACTTTTCTCGGGCCTATGGTACAACAACTTTCCTCCGTGCCCCTGGTACGACAGCTTTTCTCGTGCCTATGGTACAACAACTTTTCTCGTGCCTATGGTACAACAACTTTTCGCCGTGCCCCTGGTACACCGCTCAGTAGCACTTTGCCACACACACACTCCTCGTACCTATGGTACGACAACTTTTCTCGGGCCTATGGTACAACAACTTTCCTCCGTGCCCCTGGTACGACAGCTTTTCTCGTGCCTATGGTACAACAACTTTTCTCGTGCCTATGGTACAACAACTTTTCGCCGTGCCCCTGGTACACCGCTCAGTAGCACTTTGCCACACACACACACCACTCGTGCCTATGGTACGACAACTTTTCTCGTGCCTATGGTACGACAACTTTTCTCGTGCCTATGGTACAACAACCTTTCCCCGTGCCCCTGGTACACTGCGCAGAAACTCTTTGCCACACACACACACCACTCGTGCCTATGGTACGACAACAGGCCCCGGGGACCTACATCGCACCTTGCTCTTGCCTCCCTTACAGCTGAAAAAGGTCCATGCCTGTGCCCTGGCCCTGCTGAAATTCCCTCTGCATTTAGCCGAGGCAGTGAGTCGGCCTCCTGTCTCCCTTTACGGTCGAAAAAGATGTGCTCCTGGGCGCGCTGGCCCTGCTGCTACTCACATCGGGCATGGACCTGGACCTCCAGCAGGCCCCGGGGACCTACATCACACCTTGCTCTTGCCTCCCTTACAGCTGAAAAAGGTCCATGCCTGTGCCCTGGCCCTGCTGAAATTCCCTCTGCATTTAGCCGAGGCAGTGAGTCGGCCTCCTGTCTCCCTTTACGGTCGAAAAAGATGTGCTCCTGGGCGCGCTGGCCCTGCTGCTACTCACATCGGGCATGGACCTGGACCTCCAGCAGGCCCCGGGGACCTACATCACACCTTGCTCTTGCCTCCCTTACAGCTGAAAAAGGTCCATGCTTGTGCCCTGGCCCTGCTGAAATTCCCTCTCCATTTAGCCGAGGCAGAGAGTCGGCCTCCTGTCTCCCTTTACGGTCGAAAAAGATGTGCTCCTGGGCGCGCTGGCCCTGCTGCTACTCACATCGGGCATGGACCTGGACCTCCAGCAGGCCCCGGGGACCTACATCACACCTTGCTCTTCCCTCCCTTGCAGCTGAAAAAGGTCCATGCCTGTGCCCTGGCCCTGCTGAAATTCCCTCTCCATTTAGCCGAGGCAGTGAGTCGGCCTCCTGTCTCCCTTTACGGTCGAAAAAGATGTGCTCCTGGGCGCGCTGGCCCTGCTGCTACTCACATCGGGCATGGACCTGGACCTCCAGCAGGCCCCGGGGACCTACATCACACCTTGCTCTTGCCTCCCTTACAGCTGAAAAGGTCCATGCTTTTGCCCTGGCCCTTCTGAAATTCCCTCTCCATTTAGCCGAGGCAGTGAGTCGGCCTCCTGTCTCCCTTTACGGTCGAAAAAGATGTGCTCCTGGGCGCGCTGGCCCTGCTGCTACTCACATCGGGCATGGACCTGGACCTCCAGCAGGCCCCGGGGACCTACATCACACCTTGCTCTTGCCTCCCTTACAGCTGAAAAGGTCCATGCTTTTGCCCTGGCCCTTCTGAAATTCCCTCTCCATTTAGCCGAGGCAGTGAGTCGGCCTCCTGTCTCCTTTACGGTCGAAAAAGATGTGCTCCTGGGCGCGCTGGCCCTGCTGCTACTCACATCGGGCATGGACCTGGACCTCCAGCAGGCCCCGGGGACCTACATCACACCTTGCTCTTCCCTCCCTTGCAGCTGAAAAAGGTCCATGCCTGTGCCCTGGCCCTGCTGAAATTCCCTCTCCATTTAGCCGAGGCAGTGAGTCGGCCTCCTGTCTCCCTTTACGGTCGAAAAAGATGTGCTCCTGGGCGCGCTGGCCCTGCTGCTACTCACATCGGGCATGGACCTGGACCTCCAGCAGGCCCCGGGGACCTACATCACACCTTGCTCTTGCTCCCTTGCAGCTGAAAAAGGTCCATGCCTGTGCCCTGGCCCTGCTGAAATTCCCTCTCCATTTAGCCGAGGCAGTGAGTCGGCCTCCTGTCTCCCTTTACGGTCGAAAAAGATGTGCTCCTGGGCGCGCTGGCCCTGCTGCTACTCACATCGGGCATGGACCTGGACCTCCAGCAGGCCCCGGGGACCAACATACTCCTCTGCTCTACTCCCCCACTAGCTTTCCTTCTCCCGCAGTTACCCTCCACCACAAATCCAGCATGGCCCTTGCCCTCCAGCAGGCCCCGAGGACCCACATACTCCTCCGCTCTAATCCCCCATGAGCTTTCCTTCTCCTGCAGTTACCCTCCAGCGCATATCCAGCATGGCCCTTGACCTCC
>NC_140569.1:36054726-36057226 GCF_057381845.1 Rhamphochromis longiceps | reverse complement strand
GCAGTTACCCTGTGCCACATATCTAGCATGGACCTGGACCTCCAGCAGGCCCTGGGGACCCACATACTCCCCTGCTCTACTCCCCCACTAGCTTTCCTTTCTTGCAGTTATGATCCAGCGCATATCCAGCATGGACCTTGACCTCCAGCAGGCCCCGTGAACCCACATTACCCCCCCCCCCCCTCCTGCAGTTACCCTGTACCACGTATCTAGCATGGACCTGGACCTCCAGCAGGCCCCGGGGACCCACACTTAAGCCCCCTCCCACTAACAAAGCAGAACACCACTGGCAAAATCCTCGTGCCCCTGGTACTCCAGAAAGCACATTGAAATGTGCCCCTGGTACACTGCGCAGAAGAACTGCCACACACACACACACACACACGCACGCACGCACGCACGCACGCACGCACTGCTTGTGCCTATGGTACGACAACTTTTCTCGTGCCTATGGTACGACAACTTTTCTCGTGCCTATGGTACAACAATTTTTCTCGTGCCTATGGTACAACAACTTTTTGCCGTGCCCCTGGTACACCGCTCAGTAGCACTTTGCCACACAAACTCTCCTCGTGCCTATGGTACGACAACTTTTCTCGGGCCTATGGTACAACAACTTTCCTCCGTGCCCCTGGTACGACAGCTTTTCTCGTGCCTATGGTACAACAACTTTTCTCGTGCCTATGGTACAACAACTTTTCGCCGTGCCCCTGGTACACCGCTCAGTAGCACTTTGCCACACACACACTCCTCGTACCTATGGTACGACAACTTTTCTCGGGCCTATGGTACAACAACTTTCCTCCGTGCCCCTGGTACGACAGCTTTTCTCGTGCCTATGGTACAACAACTTTTCTCGTGCCTATGGTACAACAACTTTTCGCCGTGCCCCTGGTACACCGCTCAGTAGCACTTTGCCACACACACACACCACTCGTGCCTATGGTACGACAACTTTTCTCGTGCCTATGGTACGACAACTTTTCTCGTGCCTATGGTACAACAACCTTTCCCCGTGCCCCTGGTACACTGCGCAGAAACTCTTTGCCACACACACACACCACTCGTGCCTATGGTACGACAACAGGCCCCGGGGACCTACATCGCACCTTGCTCTTGCCTCCCTTACAGCTGAAAAAGGTCCATGCCTGTGCCCTGGCCCTGCTGAAATTCCCTCTGCATTTAGCCGAGGCAGTGAGTCGGCCTCCTGTCTCCCTTTACGGTCGAAAAAGATGTGCTCCTGGGCGCGCTGGCCCTGCTGCTACTCACATCGGGCATGGACCTGGACCTCCAGCAGGCCCCGGGGACCTACATCACACCTTGCTCTTGCCTCCCTTACAGCTGAAAAAGGTCCATGCCTGTGCCCTGGCCCTGCTGAAATTCCCTCTGCATTTAGCCGAGGCAGTGAGTCGGCCTCCTGTCTCCCTTTACGGTCGAAAAAGATGTGCTCCTGGGCGCGCTGGCCCTGCTGCTACTCACATCGGGCATGGACCTGGACCTCCAGCAGGCCCCGGGGACCTACATCACACCTTGCTCTTGCCTCCCTTACAGCTGAAAAAGGTCCATGCTTGTGCCCTGGCCCTGCTGAAATTCCCTCTCCATTTAGCCGAGGCAGAGAGTCGGCCTCCTGTCTCCCTTTACGGTCGAAAAAGATGTGCTCCTGGGCGCGCTGGCCCTGCTGCTACTCACATCGGGCATGGACCTGGACCTCCAGCAGGCCCCGGGGACCTACATCACACCTTGCTCTTCCCTCCCTTGCAGCTGAAAAAGGTCCATGCCTGTGCCCTGGCCCTGCTGAAATTCCCTCTCCATTTAGCCGAGGCAGTGAGTCGGCCTCCTGTCTCCCTTTACGGTCGAAAAAGATGTGCTCCTGGGCGCGCTGGCCCTGCTGCTACTCACATCGGGCATGGACCTGGACCTCCAGCAGGCCCCGGGGACCTACATCACACCTTGCTCTTGCCTCCCTTACAGCTGAAAAGGTCCATGCTTTTGCCCTGGCCCTTCTGAAATTCCCTCTCCATTTAGCCGAGGCAGTGAGTCGGCCTCCTGTCTCCCTTTACGGTCGAAAAAGATGTGCTCCTGGGCGCGCTGGCCCTGCTGCTACTCACATCGGGCATGGACCTGGACCTCCAGCAGGCCCCGGGGACCTACATCACACCTTGCTCTTGCCTCCCTTACAGCTGAAAAGGTCCATGCTTTTGCCCTGGCCCTTCTGAAATTCCCTCTCCATTTAGCCGAGGCAGTGAGTCGGCCTCCTGTCTCCTTTACGGTCGAAAAAGATGTGCTCCTGGGCGCGCTGGCCCTGCTGCTACTCACATCGGGCATGGACCTGGACCTCCAGCAGGCCCCGGGGACCTACATCACACCTTGCTCTTCCCTCCCTTGCAGCTGAAAAAGGTCCATGCCTGTGCCCTGGCCCTGCTGAAATTCCCTCTCCATTTAGCCGAGGCAGTGAGTCGGCCTCCTGTCTCCCTTTACGGTCGAAAAAGATGTGCTCCTG
>NC_140569.1:36047538-36050038 GCF_057381845.1 Rhamphochromis longiceps | reverse complement strand
CATTACCCTTAGACTGCTCAACTGGAGAGGGGAGAAAAAAAGGCCCTGGCCGAGGTGGTGAGTCGGCCTCCTCTCTCCCTCACGGTTGAAAAAGATGTGCTCCTGGCGCACTGGCCCTGCTGAAAATCTCTCTCCATTTGGCCGAGGCAGAGAGTCGGCCTCCTCTCTCCCTTACGGTCGAAAAAGATGTGCTGCTGTCGAACTGGCCATTACATCCTCACCTGATCTAGTCCCCCATTAGATCCCCCCCCCCCCCCGCAGTTACCCCGTACCACATATCTAGCACGGACCTTGACCTCCAGCAGGCCCCGGGGACCCACATTACCCCCCCCCCCCTTCCCCCTGCAGTTACCCTGTACCACATGTCTAGCATGGACCTTGACTTCCAGCAGGCCCTGGGGACCCACATACTCCCCTGCTCTACTCCCCCACTAGCTTTCCTTTCTTGCAGTTATGATCCAGCGCATATCCAGCATGGACCTTGACTTCCAGCAGGCCCCGGGGACCCAAATTACCCCCCCCCCCCCCCTGCAGTTACCCTGTACCACATATCTAGCATGGACCTTGACTTCCAGCAGGCCCCGTGGACCCACATTACCCCCCCCCCCCCCTGCAGTTACCCTGTGCCACATATCTAGCATGGACCTGGACCTCCAGCAGGCCCTGGGGACCCACATACTCCCCTGCTCTACTCCCCCACTAGCTTTCCTTTCTTGCAGTTATGATCCAGCGCATATCCAGCATGGACCTTGACTTCCAGCAGGCCCCGGGGACCCAAATTACCCCCCCCCCCCCCTGCAGTTACCCTGTACCACATATCTAGCATGGACCTTGACTTCCAGCAGGCCCCGTGGACCCACATTACCCCCCCCCCCCCCCCCCTGCAGTTACCCTGTGCCACATATCTAGCATGGACCTGGACCTCCAGCAGGCCCTGGGGACCCACATACTCCCCTGCTCTACTCCCCCACTAGCTTTCCTTTCTTGCAGTTATGATCCAGCGCATATCCAGCATGGACCTTGACCTCCAGCAGGCCCCGTGAACCCACATTACCCCCCCCCCCCCTCCTGCAGTTACCCTGTACCACGTATCTAGCATGGACCTGGACCTCCAGCAGGCCCCGGGGACCCACACTTAAGCCCCCTCCCACTAACAAAGCAGAACACCACTGGCAAAATCCTCGTGCCCCTGGTACTCCAGAAAGCACATTGAAATGTGCCCCTGGTACACTGCGCAGAAGAACTGCCACACACACACACACACACACGCACGCACGCACGCACGCACGCACGCACTGCTTGTGCCTATGGTACGACAACTTTTCTCGTGCCTATGGTACGACAACTTTTCTCGTGCCTATGGTACAACAATTTTTCTCGTGCCTATGGTACAACAACTTTTTGCCGTGCCCCTGGTACACCGCTCAGTAGCACTTTGCCACACAAACTCTCCTCGTGCCTATGGTACGACAACTTTTCTCGGGCCTATGGTACAACAACTTTCCTCCGTGCCCCTGGTACGACAGCTTTTCTCGTGCCTATGGTACAACAACTTTTCTCGTGCCTATGGTACAACAACTTTTCGCCGTGCCCCTGGTACACCGCTCAGTAGCACTTTGCCACACACACACTCCTCGTACCTATGGTACGACAACTTTTCTCGGGCCTATGGTACAACAACTTTCCTCCGTGCCCCTGGTACGACAGCTTTTCTCGTGCCTATGGTACAACAACTTTTCTCGTGCCTATGGTACAACAACTTTTCGCCGTGCCCCTGGTACACCGCTCAGTAGCACTTTGCCACACACACACACCACTCGTGCCTATGGTACGACAACTTTTCTCGTGCCTATGGTACGACAACTTTTCTCGTGCCTATGGTACAACAACCTTTCCCCGTGCCCCTGGTACACTGCGCAGAAACTCTTTGCCACACACACACACCACTCGTGCCTATGGTACGACAACAGGCCCCGGGGACCTACATCGCACCTTGCTCTTGCCTCCCTTACAGCTGAAAAAGGTCCATGCCTGTGCCCTGGCCCTGCTGAAATTCCCTCTGCATTTAGCCGAGGGCAGTGAGTCGGCCTCCTGTCTCCCTTTACGGTCGAAAAAGATGTGCTCCTGGGCGCGCTGGCCCTGCTGCTACTCACATCGGGCATGGACCTGGACCTCCAGCAGGCCCCGGGGACCTACATCACACCTTGCTCTTGCCTCCCTTACAGCTGAAAAAGGTCCATGCCTGTGCCCTGGCCCTGCTGAAATTCCCTCTGCATTTAGCCGAGGCAGTGAGTCGGCCTCCTGTCTCCCTTTACGGTCGAAAAAGATGTGCTCCTGGGCGCGCTGGCCCTGCTGCTACTCACATCGGGCATGGACCTGGACCTCCAGCAGGCCCCGGGGACCTACATCACACCTTGCTCTTGCCTCCCTTACAGCTGAAAAAGGTCCATGCTTGTGCCCTGGCCCTGCTGAAATTCCCTCTCCATTTAGCCGAGGCAGA
>NC_140569.1:36032538-36035038 GCF_057381845.1 Rhamphochromis longiceps | reverse complement strand
GTGCCCTGGCCCTGCTGAAATTCCCTCTGCATTTAGCCGAGGCAGTGAGTCGGCCTCCTGTCTCCCTTTACGGTCGAAAAAGATGTGCTCCTGGGCGCGCTGGCCCTGCTGCTACTCACATCGGGCATGGACCTGGACCTCCAGCAGGCCCCGGGGACCTACATCACACCTTGCTCTTGCCTCCCTTACAGCTGAAAAAGGTCCATGCCTGTGCCCTGGCCCTGCTGAAATTCCCTCTGCATTTAGCCGAGGCAGTGAGTCGGCCTCCTGTCTCCCTTTACGGTCGAAAAAGATGTGCTCCTGGGCGCGCTGGCCCTGCTGCTACTCACATCGGGCATGGACCTGGACCTCCAGCAGGCCCCGGGGACCTACATCACACCTTGCTCTTGCCTCCCTTACAGCTGAAAAAGGTCCATGCTTGTGCCCTGGCCCTGCTGAAATTCCCTCTCCATTTAGCCGAGGCAGAGAGTCGGCCTCCTGTCTCCCTTTACGGTCGAAAAAGATGTGCTCCTGGGCGCGCTGGCCCTGCTGCTACTCACATCGGGCATGGACCTGGACCTCCAGCAGGCCCCGGGGACCTACATCACACCTTGCTCTTCCCTCCCTTGCAGCTGAAAAAGGTCCATGCCTGTGCCCTGGCCCTGCTGAAATTCCCTCTCCATTTAGCCGAGGCAGTGAGTCGGCCTCCTGTCTCCCTTTACGGTCGAAAAAGATGTGCTCCTGGGCGCGCTGGCCCTGCTGCTACTCACATCGGGCATGGACCTGGACCTCCAGCAGGCCCCGGGGACCTACATCACACCTTGCTCTTGCCTCCCTTACAGCTGAAAAGGTCCATGCTTTTGCCCTGGCCCTTCTGAAATTCCCTCTCCATTTAGCCGAGGCAGTGAGTCGGCCTCCTGTCTCCCTTTACGGTCGAAAAAGATGTGCTCCTGGGCGCGCTGGCCCTGCTGCTACTCACATCGGGCATGGACCTGGACCTCCAGCAGGCCCCGGGGACCTACATCACACCTTGCTCTTGCCTCCCTTACAGCTGAAAAGGTCCATGCTTTTGCCCTGGCCCTTCTGAAATTCCCTCTCCATTTAGCCGAGGCAGTGAGTCGGCCTCCTGTCTCCCTTTACGGTCGAAAAAGATGTGCTCCTGGGCGCGCTGGCCCTGCTGCTACTCACATCGGGCATGGACCTGGACCTCCAGCAGGCCCCGGGGACCTACATCACACCTTGCTCTTGCCTCCCTTACAGCTGAAAAAGGTCCATGCTTGTGCCCTGGCCCTGCTGAAATTCCCTCTCCATTTAGCCGAGGCAGAGAGTCGGCCTCCTGTCTCCCTTTACGGTCGAAAAAGATGTGCTCCTGGGCGCGCTGGCCCTGCTGCTACTCACATCGGGCATGGACCTGGACCTCCAGCAGGCCCCGGGGACCTACATCACACCTTGCTCTTCCCTCCCTTGCAGCTGAAAAAGGTCCATGCCTGTGCCCTGGCCCTGCTGAAATTCCCTCTCCATTTAGCCGAGGCAGTGAGTCGGCCTCCTGTCTCCCTTTACGGTCGAAAAAGATGTGCTCCTGGGCGCGCTGGCCCTGCTGCTACTCACATCGGGCATGGACCTGGACCTCCAGCAGGCCCCGGGGACCAACATACTCCTCTGCTCTACTCCCCCACTAGCTTTCCTTCTCCCGCAGTTACCCTCCACCACAAATCCAGCATGGCCCTTGCCCTCCAGCAGGCCCCGAGGACCCACATACTCCTCCGCTCTAATCCCCCATGAGCTTTCCTTCTCCTGCAGTTACCCTCCAGCGCATATCCAGCATGGCCCTTGACCTCCAGCATGCCCCGGGGACGCACATCCTCCCCTGCTCTAGTCCCCCACTAGCTTACCTTTCTTGTAGTTACGCTCCAGCGCATATCCAGCATGGACCTTGACCTCCAGCAGGCCCCGGGGACGCACATCCTCCCCTGCTCTAATCCCCCACTAGCTTTCCTTCTCCTGCAGTTACCCTCCACCGCATATCCAGCATGGACCTTGACCTCCAGCATGCCCCGTGGACCCACACTTAAGCCCCCTCCCACTGACAAAGCAAAACACCACTGGCAAAATCCTCGTGCCCCTGGTACTCCAGAATGTAAATTCAAACATGCCCCTGGTACACTGCGCAGAAACACTTTGCCACACACACGCACACACTGCTTGTGCCTATGCTACGATAACTTTTCTCGTGCCTATGGTACGACAACTTTTCTCCGTGCCCCTGGTACACCGCTCAGAAACACTTTGCCACACACACACTCCTCGTGCCTATGGTACGACAACTTTTCTCCGTGCCCCTGGTACACCGCTCAGAAACACTAAGCCACACACACACACACACTCCTCGTGCCTATGGTACGACAACTTTTCTCCGTGCCCCTGGTACACCGCTCAGAAACACTTTGCCACACACACACTCCTCGTGCCTATGGTACGACACATTTTCTTCGTGCCCCTGGTACACCGCTCAGAAACACTT
>NC_140569.1:36020038-36022538 GCF_057381845.1 Rhamphochromis longiceps | reverse complement strand
TATGGTACAACAACTTTTCGCCGTGCCCCTGGTACACCGCTCAGTAGCACTTTGCCACACACACACTCCTCGTACCTATGGTACGACAACTTTTCTCGGGCCTATGGTACAACAACTTTCCTCCGTGCCCCTGGTACGACAGCTTTTCTCGTGCCTATGGTACAACAACTTTTCTCGTGCCTATGGTACAACAACTTTTCGCCGTGCCCCTGGTACACCGCTCAGTAGCACTTTGCCACACACACACACCACTCGTGCCTATGGTACGACAACTTTTCTCGTGCCTATGGTACGACAACTTTTCTCGTGCCTATGGTACAACAACCTTTCCCCGTGCCCCTGGTACACTGCGCAGAAACTCTTTGCCACACACACACACCACTCGTGCCTATGGTACGACAACAGGCCCCGGGGACCTACATCGCACCTTGCTCTTGCCTCCCTTACAGCTGAAAAAGGTCCATGCCTGTGCCCTGGCCCTGCTGAAATTCCCTCTGCATTTAGCCGAGGCAGTGAGTCGGCCTCCTGTCTCCCTTTACGGTCGAAAAAGATGTGCTCCTGGGCGCGCTGGCCCTGCTGCTACTCACATCGGGCATGGACCTGGACCTCCAGCAGGCCCCGGGGACCTACATCACACCTTGCTCTTGCCTCCCTTACAGCTGAAAAAGGTCCATGCCTGTGCCCTGGCCCTGCTGAAATTCCCTCTGCATTTAGCCGAGGCAGTGAGTCGGCCTCCTGTCTCCCTTTACGGTCGAAAAAGATGTGCTCCTGGGCGCGCTGGCCCTGCTGCTACTCACATCGGGCATGGACCTGGACCTCCAGCAGGCCCCGGGGACCTACATCACACCTTGCTCTTGCCTCCCTTACAGCTGAAAAAGGTCCATGCTTGTGCCCTGGCCCTGCTGAAATTCCCTCTCCATTTAGCCGAGGCAGAGAGTCGGCCTCCTGTCTCCCTTTACGGTCGAAAAAGATGTGCTCCTGGGCGCGCTGGCCCTGCTGCTACTCACATCGGGCATGGACCTGGACCTCCAGCAGGCCCCGGGGACCTACATCACACCTTGCTCTTCCCTCCCTTGCAGCTGAAAAAGGTCCATGCCTGTGCCCTGGCCCTGCTGAAATTCCCTCTCCATTTAGCCGAGGCAGTGAGTCGGCCTCCTGTCTCCCTTTACGGTCGAAAAAGATGTGCTCCTGGGCGCGCTGGCCCTGCTGCTACTCACATCGGGCATGGACCTGGACCTCCAGCAGGCCCCGGGGACCTACATCACACCTTGCTCTTGCCTCCCTTACAGCTGAAAAGGTCCATGCTTTTGCCCTGGCCCTTCTGAAATTCCCTCTCCATTTAGCCGAGGCAGTGAGTCGGCCTCCTGTCTCCCTTTACGGTCGAAAAAGATGTGCTCCTGGGCGCGCTGGCCCTGCTGCTACTCACATCGGGCATGGACCTGGACCTCCAGCAGGCCCCGGGGACCTACATCACACCTTGCTCTTGCCTCCCTTACAGCTGAAAAGGTCCATGCTTTTGCCCTGGCCCTTCTGAAATTCCCTCTCCATTTAGCCGAGGCAGTGAGTCGGCCTCCTGTCTCCTTTACGGTCGAAAAAGATGTGCTCCTGGGCGCGCTGGCCCTGCTGCTACTCACATCGGGCATGGACCTGGACCTCCAGCAGGCCCCGGGGACCTACATCACACCTTGCTCTTCCCTCCCTTGCAGCTGAAAAAGGTCCATGCCTGTGCCCTGGCCCTGCTGAAATTCCCTCTCCATTTAGCCGAGGCAGTGAGTCGGCCTCCTGTCTCCCTTTACGGTCGAAAAAGATGTGCTCCTGGGCGCGCTGGCCCTGCTGCTACTCACATCGGGCATGGACCTGGACCTCCAGCAGGCCCCGGGGACCTACATCACACCTTGCTCTTGCCTCCCTTACAGCTGAAAAAGGTCCATGCTTTTGCCCTGGCCCTTCTGAAATTCCCTCTCCATTTAGCCGAGGCAGTGAGTCGGCCTCCTGTCTCCTTTACGGTCGAAAAAGATGTGCTCCTGGGCGCGCTGGCCCTGCTGCTACTCACATCGGGCATGGACCTGGACCTCCAGCAGGCCCCGGGGACCAACATACTCCTCTGCTCTACTCCCCCACTAGCTTTCCTTCTCCCGCAGTTACCCTCCACCACAAATCCAGCATGGCCCTTGCCCTCCAGCAGGCCCCGAGGACCCACATACTCCTCCGCTCTAATCCCCCATGAGCTTTCCTTCTCCTGCAGTTACCCTCCAGCGCATATCCAGCATGGCCCTTGACCTCCAGCATGCCCCGGGGACGCACATCCTCCCCTGCTCTAGTCCCCCACTAGCTTACCTTTCTTGTAGTTACGCTCCAGCGCATATCCAGCATGGACCTTGACCTCCAGCAGGCCCCGGGGACGCACATCCTCCCCTGCTCTAATCCCCCACTAGCTTTCCTTCTCCTGCAGTTACCCTCCACCGCATATCCAGCATGGACCTTGACCTCCAGCATGCCC
>NC_140569.1:36014538-36017438 GCF_057381845.1 Rhamphochromis longiceps | reverse complement strand
GTGAACCCACATTACCCCCCCCCCCCCTCCTGCAGTTACCCTGTACCACGTATCTAGCATGGACCTGGACCTCCAGCAGGCCCCGGGGACCCACACTTAAGCCCCCTCCCACTAACAAAGCAGAACACCACTGGCAAAATCCTCGTGCCCCTGGTACTCCAGAAAGCACATTGAAATGTGCCCCTGGTACACTGCGCAGAAGAACTGCCACACACACACACACACACACGCACGCACGCACGCACGCACGCACGCACTGCTTGTGCCTATGGTACGACAACTTTTCTCGTGCCTATGGTACGACAACTTTTCTCGTGCCTATGGTACAACAATTTTTCTCGTGCCTATGGTACAACAACTTTTTGCCGTGCCCCTGGTACACCGCTCAGTAGCACTTTGCCACACAAACTCTCCTCGTGCCTATGGTACGACAACTTTTCTCGGGCCTATGGTACAACAACTTTCCTCCGTGCCCCTGGTACGACAGCTTTTCTCGTGCCTATGGTACAACAACTTTTCTCGTGCCTATGGTACAACAACTTTTCGCCGTGCCCCTGGTACACCGCTCAGTAGCACTTTGCCACACACACACTCCTCGTACCTATGGTACGACAACTTTTCTCGGGCCTATGGTACAACAACTTTCCTCCGTGCCCCTGGTACGACAGCTTTTCTCGTGCCTATGGTACAACAACTTTTCTCGTGCCTATGGTACAACAACTTTTCGCCGTGCCCCTGGTACACCGCTCAGTAGCACTTTGCCACACACACACACCACTCGTGCCTATGGTACGACAACTTTTCTCGTGCCTATGGTACGACAACTTTTCTCGTGCCTATGGTACAACAACCTTTCCCCGTGCCCCTGGTACACTGCGCAGAAACTCTTTGCCACACACACACACCACTCGTGCCTATGGTACGACAACAGGCCCCGGGGACCTACATCGCACCTTGCTCTTGCCTCCCTTACAGCTGAAAAAGGTCCATGCCTGTGCCCTGGCCCTGCTGAAATTCCCTCTGCATTTAGCCGAGGCAGTGAGTCGGCCTCCTGTCTCCCTTTACGGTCGAAAAAGATGTGCTCCTGGGCGCGCTGGCCCTGCTGCTACTCACATCGGGCATGGACCTGGACCTCCAGCAGGCCCCGGGGACCTACATCACACCTTGCTCTTGCCTCCCTTACAGCTGAAAAAGGTCCATGCCTGTGCCCTGGCCCTGCTGAAATTCCCTCTGCATTTAGCCGAGGCAGTGAGTCGGCCTCCTGTCTCCCTTTACGGTCGAAAAAGATGTGCTCCTGGGCGCGCTGGCCCTGCTGCTACTCACATCGGGCATGGACCTGGACCTCCAGCAGGCCCCGGGGACCTACATCACACCTTGCTCTTGCCTCCCTTACAGCTGAAAAAGGTCCATGCTTGTGCCCTGGCCCTGCTGAAATTCCCTCTCCATTTAGCCGAGGCAGAGAGTCGGCCTCCTGTCTCCCTTTACGGTCGAAAAAGATGTGCTCCTGGGCGCGCTGGCCCTGCTGCTACTCACATCGGGCATGGACCTGGACCTCCAGCAGGCCCCGGGGACCTACATCACACCTTGCTCTTCCCTCCCTTGCAGCTGAAAAAGGTCCATGCCTGTGCCCTGGCCCTGCTGAAATTCCCTCTCCATTTAGCCGAGGCAGTGAGTCGGCCTCCTGTCTCCCTTTACGGTCGAAAAAGATGTGCTCCTGGGCGCGCTGGCCCTGCTGCTACTCACATCGGGCATGGACCTGGACCTCCAGCAGGCCCCGGGGACCTACATCACACCTTGCTCTTGCCTCCCTTACAGCTGAAAAGGTCCATGCTTTTGCCCTGGCCCTTCTGAAATTCCCTCTCCATTTAGCCGAGGCAGTGAGTCGGCCTCCTGTCTCCCTTTACGGTCGAAAAAGATGTGCTCCTGGGCGCGCTGGCCCTGCTGCTACTCACATCGGGCATGGACCTGGACCTCCAGCAGGCCCCGGGGACCTACATCACACCTTGCTCTTGCCTCCCTTACAGCTGAAAAGGTCCATGCTTTTGCCCTGGCCCTTCTGAAATTCCCTCTCCATTTAGCCGAGGCAGTGAGTCGGCCTCCTGTCTCCCTTTACGGTCGAAAAAGATGTGCTCCTGGGCGCGCTGGCCCTGCTGCTACTCACATCGGGCATGGACCTGGACCTCCAGCAGGCCCCGGGGACCTACATCACACCTTGCTCTTGCCTCCCTTACAGCTGAAAAGGTCCATGCTTGTGCCCTGGCCCTGCTGAAATTCCCTCTCCATTTAGCCGAGGCAGAGAGTCGGCCTCCTGTCTCCCTTTACGGTCGAAAAAGATGTGCTCCTGGGCGCGCTGGCCCTGCTGCTACTCACATCGGGCATGGACCTGGACCTCCAGCAGGCCCCGGGGACCTACATCACACCTTGCTCTTCCCTCCCTTGCAGCTGAAAAAGGTCCATGCCTGTGCCCTGGCCCTGCTGAAATTCCCTCTCCATTTAGCCGAGGCAGAGTCGGCCTCCTGTCTCCTTTACGGTCGAAAAAGATGTGCTCCTGGGCGCGCTGGCCCTGCTGCTACTCACATCGGGCATGGACCTGGACCTCCAGCAGGCCCCGGGGACCAACATACTCCTCTGCTCTACTCCCCCACTAGCTTTCCTTCTCCCGCAGTTACCCTCCACCACAAATCCAGCATGGCCCCTTGCCCTCCAGCAGGCCCCGAGGACCCACATACTCCTCCGCTCTAATCCCCCATGAGCTTTCCTTCTCCTGCAGTTACCCTCCAGCGCATATCCAGCATGGCCCTTGACCTCCAGCATGCCCCGGGGACGCACATCCTCCCCTGCTCTAGTCCCCCACTAGCTTACCTTTCTTGTAGTTACGCTCCAGCGCATATCCAGCATGG
>NC_140569.1:36002038-36004538 GCF_057381845.1 Rhamphochromis longiceps | reverse complement strand
AGCTTTCCTTTCTTGCAGTTATGATCCAGCGCATATCCAGCATGGACCTTGACCTCCAGCAGGCCCCGTGAACCCACATTACCCCCCCCCCCCCTCCTGCAGTTACCCTGTACCACGTATCTAGCATGGACCTGGACCTCCAGCAGGCCCCGGGGACCCACACTTAAGCCCCCTCCCACTAACAAAGCAGAACACCACTGGCAAAATCCTCGTGCCCCTGGTACTCCAGAAAGCACATTGAAATGTGCCCCTGGTACACTGCGCAGAAGAACTGCCACACACACACACACACACACGCACGCACGCACGCACGCACGCACGCACTGCTTGTGCCTATGGTACGACAACTTTTCTCGTGCCTATGGTACGACAACTTTTCTCGTGCCTATGGTACAACAATTTTTCTCGTGCCTATGGTACAACAACTTTTTGCCGTGCCCCTGGTACACCGCTCAGTAGCACTTTGCCACACAAACTCTCCTCGTGCCTATGGTACGACAACTTTTCTCGGGCCTATGGTACAACAACTTTCCTCCGTGCCCCTGGTACGACAGCTTTTCTCGTGCCTATGGTACAACAACTTTTCTCGTGCCTATGGTACAACAACTTTTCGCCGTGCCCCTGGTACACCGCTCAGTAGCACTTTGCCACACACACACTCCTCGTACCTATGGTACGACAACTTTTCTCGGGCCTATGGTACAACAACTTTCCTCCGTGCCCCTGGTACGACAGCTTTTCTCGTGCCTATGGTACAACAACTTTTCTCGTGCCTATGGTACAACAACTTTTCGCCGTGCCCCTGGTACACCGCTCAGTAGCACTTTGCCACACACACACACCACTCGTGCCTATGGTACGACAACTTTTCTCGTGCCTATGGTACGACAACTTTTCTCGTGCCTATGGTACAACAACCTTTCCCCGTGCCCCTGGTACACTGCGCAGAAACTCTTTGCCACACACACACACCACTCGTGCCTATGGTACGACAACAGGCCCCGGGGACCTACATCGCACCTTGCTCTTGCCTCCCTTACAGCTGAAAAAGGTCCATGCCTGTGCCCTGGCCCTGCTGAAATTCCCTCTGCATTTAGCCGAGGCAGTGAGTCGGCCTCCTGTCTCCCTTTACGGTCGAAAAAGATGTGCTCCTGGGCGCGCTGGCCCTGCTGCTACTCACATCGGGCATGGACCTGGACCTCCAGCAGGCCCCGGGGACCTACATCACACCTTGCTCTTGCCTCCCTTACAGCTGAAAAAGGTCCATGCCTGTGCCCTGGCCCTGCTGAAATTCCCTCTGCATTTAGCCGAGGCAGTGAGTCGGCCTCCTGTCTCCCTTTACGGTCGAAAAAGATGTGCTCCTGGGCGCGCTGGCCCTGCTGCTACTCACATCGGGCATGGACCTGGACCTCCAGCAGGCCCCGGGGACCTACATCACACCTTGCTCTTGCCTCCCTTACAGCTGAAAAAGGTCCATGCTTGTGCCCTGGCCCTGCTGAAATTCCCTCTCCATTTAGCCGAGGCAGAGAGTCGGCCTCCTGTCTCCCTTTACGGTCGAAAAAGATGTGCTCCTGGGCGCGCTGGCCCTGCTGCTACTCACATCGGGCATGGACCTGGACCTCCAGCAGGCCCCGGGGACCTACATCACACCTTGCTCTTCCCTCCCTTGCAGCTGAAAAAGGTCCATGCCTGTGCCCTGGCCCTGCTGAAATTCCCTCTCCATTTAGCCGAGGCAGTGAGTCGGCCTCCTGTCTCCCTTTACGGTCGAAAAAGATGTGCTCCTGGGCGCGCTGGCCCTGCTGCTACTCACATCGGGCATGGACCTGGACCTCCAGCAGGCCCCGGGGACCTACATCACACCTTGCTCTTGCCTCCCTTACAGCTGAAAAGGTCCATGCTTTTGCCCTGGCCCTTCTGAAATTCCCTCTCCATTTAGCCGAGGCAGTGAGTCGGCCTCCTGTCTCCCTTTACGGTCGAAAAAGATGTGCTCCTGGGCGCGCTGGCCCTGCTGCTACTCACATCGGGCATGGACCTGGACCTCCAGCAGGCCCCGGGGACCTACATCACACCTTGCTCTTGCCTCCCTTACAGCTGAAAAGGTCCATGCTTTTGCCCTGGCCCTTCTGAAATTCCCTCTCCATTTAGCCGAGGCAGTGAGTCGGCCTCCTGTCTCCCTTTACGGTCGAAAAAGATGTGCTCCTGGGCGCGCTGGCCCTGCTGCTACTCACATCGGGCATGGACCTGGACCTCCAGCAGGCCCCGGGGACCTACATCACACCTTGCTCTTGCCTCCCTTACAGCTGAAAAAGGTCCATGCTTGTGCCCTGGCCCTGCTGAAATTCCCTCTCCATTTAGCCGAGGCAGAGAGTCGGCCTCCTGTCTCCCTTTACGGTCGAAAAAGATGTGCTCCTGGGCGCGCTGGCCCTGCTGCTACTCACATCGGGCATGGACCTGGACCTCCAGCAGGCCCCGGGGACCTACATCACACCTTGCTCTTCCC
>NC_140569.1:35989538-35992038 GCF_057381845.1 Rhamphochromis longiceps | reverse complement strand
CAAATTACCCCCCCCCCCCCCTGCAGTTACCCTGTACCACATATCTAGCATGGACCTTGACTTCCAGCAGGCCCCGTGGACCCACATTACCCCCCCCCCCCCCCCTGCAGTTACCCTGTGCCACATATCTAGCATGGACCTGGACCTCCAGCAGGCCCTGGGGACCCACATACTCCCCTGCTCTACTCCCCCACTAGCTTTCCTTTCTTGCAGTTATGATCCAGCGCATATCCAGCATGGACCTTGACTTCCAGCAGGCCCCGGGGACCCAAATTACCCCCCCCCCCCCCCTGCAGTTACCCTGTACCACATATCTAGCATGGACCTTGACTTCCAGCAGGCCCCGTGGACCCACATTACCCCCCCCCCCCCCCCCCTGCAGTTACCCTGTGCCACATATCTAGCATGGACCTGGACCTCCAGCAGGCCCTGGGGACCCACATACTCCCCTGCTCTACTCCCCCACTAGCTTTCCTTTCTTGCAGTTATGATCCAGCGCATATCCAGCATGGACCTTGACCTCCAGCAGGCCCCGTGAACCCACATTACCCCCCCCCCCCCTCCTGCAGTTACCCTGTACCACGTATCTAGCATGGACCTGGACCTCCAGCAGGCCCCGGGGACCCACACTTAAGCCCCCTCCCACTAACAAAGCAGAACACCACTGGCAAAATCCTCGTGCCCCTGGTACTCCAGAAAGCACATTGAAATGTGCCCCTGGTACACTGCGCAGAAGAACTGCCACACACACACACACACACACGCACGCACGCACGCACGCACGCACGCACTGCTTGTGCCTATGGTACGACAACTTTTCTCGTGCCTATGGTACGACAACTTTTCTCGTGCCTATGGTACAACAATTTTTCTCGTGCCTATGGTACAACAACTTTTTGCCGTGCCCCTGGTACACCGCTCAGTAGCACTTTGCCACACAAACTCTCCTCGTGCCTATGGTACGACAACTTTTCTCGGGCCTATGGTACAACAACTTTCCTCCGTGCCCCTGGTACGACAGCTTTTCTCGTGCCTATGGTACAACAACTTTTCTCGTGCCTATGGTACAACAACTTTTCGCCGTGCCCCTGGTACACCGCTCAGTAGCACTTTGCCACACACACACTCCTCGTACCTATGGTACGACAACTTTTCTCGGGCCTATGGTACAACAACTTTCCTCCGTGCCCCTGGTACGACAGCTTTTCTCGTGCCTATGGTACAACAACTTTTCTCGTGCCTATGGTACAACAACTTTTCGCCGTGCCCCTGGTACACCGCTCAGTAGCACTTTGCCACACACACACACCACTCGTGCCTATGGTACGACAACTTTTCTCGTGCCTATGGTACGACAACTTTTCTCGTGCCTATGGTACAACAACCTTTCCCCGTGCCCCTGGTACACTGCGCAGAAACTCTTTGCCACACACACACACCACTCGTGCCTATGGTACGACAACAGGCCCCGGGGACCTACATCGCACCTTGCTCTTGCCTCCCTTACAGCTGAAAAAGGTCCATGCCTGTGCCCTGGCCCTGCTGAAATTCCCTCTGCATTTAGCCGAGGCAGTGAGTCGGCCTCCTGTCTCCCTTTACGGTCGAAAAAGATGTGCTCCTGGGCGCGCTGGCCCTGCTGCTACTCACATCGGGCATGGACCTGGACCTCCAGCAGGCCCCGGGGACCTACATCACACCTTGCTCTTGCCTCCCTTACAGCTGAAAAAGGTCCATGCCTGTGCCCTGGCCCTGCTGAAATTCCCTCTGCATTTAGCCGAGGCAGTGAGTCGGCCTCCTGTCTCCCTTTACGGTCGAAAAAGATGTGCTCCTGGGCGCGCTGGCCCTGCTGCTACTCACATCGGGCATGGACCTGGACCTCCAGCAGGCCCCGGGGACCTACATCACACCTTGCTCTTGCCTCCCTTACAGCTGAAAAAGGTCCATGCTTGTGCCCTGGCCCTGCTGAAATTCCCTCTCCATTTAGCCGAGGCAGAGAGTCGGCCTCCTGTCTCCCTTTACGGTCGAAAAAGATGTGCTCCTGGGCGCGCTGGCCCTGCTGCTACTCACATCGGGCATGGACCTGGACCTCCAGCAGGCCCCGGGGACCTACATCACACCTTGCTCTTCCCTCCCTTGCAGCTGAAAAAGGTCCATGCCTGTGCCCTGGCCCTGCTGAAATTCCCTCTCCATTTAGCCGAGGCAGTGAGTCGGCCTCCTGTCTCCCTTTACGGTCGAAAAAGATGTGCTCCTGGGCGCGCTGGCCCTGCTGCTACTCACATCGGGCATGGACCTGGACCTCCAGCAGGCCCCGGGGACCTACATCACACCTTGCTCTTGCCTCCCTTACAGCTGAAAAGGTCCATGCTTTTGCCCTGGCCCTTCTGAAATTCCCTCTCCATTTAGCCGAGGCAGTGAGTCGGCCTCCTGTCTCCCTTTACGGTCGAAAAAGATGTGCTCCTGGGCGCGCTGGCCCTGCTGCTACTCACATCGGGCATGGACC
>NC_140569.1:35968123-35970623 GCF_057381845.1 Rhamphochromis longiceps | reverse complement strand
ATCTAGCATGGACCTTGACTTCCAGCAGGCCCCGTGGACCCCACATTACCCCCCCCCCCCCCCCTGCAGTTACCCTGTGCCACATATCTAGCATGGACCTGGACCTCCAGCAGGCCCTGGGGACCCACATACTCCCCTGCTCTACTCCCCCACTAGCTTTCCTTTCTGTGCAGTTATGATCCAGCGCATATCCAGCATGGACCTTGACTTCCAGCAGGCCCCGGGGACCCAAATTACCCCCCCCCCCCCCTGCAGTTACCCTGTTACCACATATCTAGCATGGACCTTGACTTCCAGCAGGCCCCGTGACCCACATTACCCCCCCCCCCCCCCCCCTGCAGTTACCCTGTGCCACATATCTAGCATGGACCTGGACCTCCAGCAGGCCCTGGGGACCCCACATACTCCCCTTGCTCTTACTCCCCCACTAGCTTTCCTTTCTTGCAGTTATGATCCAGCGCATATCCAGCATGGACCTTGACCTCCAGCAGGCCCCGTGAACCCACATTACCCCCCCCCCCCCTCCTGCAGTTACCCTGTACCACGTATCTAGCATGGGACCTGGACCTCCAGCAGGCCCCGGGGACCCACAACTTAAGCCCCCTCCCACTAACAAAGCAGAACACCACTGGCAAAATCCTCGTGCCCCTGGTACTCCAGAAAGCACATTGAAATGTGCCCCTGGTACACTGCGCAGAAGAACTGCCACACACACACACACACACACGCACGCACGCACGCACGCACGCACGCACTGCTTGTGCCTATGGTACGACAACTTTTCTGTGCCTATGGTACGACAACTTTTCTCGTGCCTATGGTACAACAATTTTTCTCGTGCCTATGGTACAACAACTTTTTGCCGTGCCCCTGGTACACCGCTCAGTAGCACTTTGCCACACAAACTCTCCTCGTGCCTATGGTACGACAACTTTTCTCGGGCCTATGGTACAACAACTTTCCTCCGTGCCCCTGGTACGACAGCTTTTCTCGTGCCTATGGTACAACAACTTTTCTCGTGCCTATGGTACAACAACTTTTCGCCGTGCCCCTGGTACACCGCTCAGTAGCACTTTGCCACACACACACTCCTCGTACCTATGGTACGACAACTTTTCTCGGGCCTATGGTACAACAACTTTCCTCCGTGCCCCTGGTACGACAGCTTTTCTCGTGCCTATGGTACAACAACTTTTCTCGTGCCTATGGTACAACAACTTTTCGCCGTGCCCCTGGTACACCGCTCAGTAGCACTTTGCCACACACACACACCACTCGTGCCTATGGTACGACAACTTTTCTCGTGCCTATGGTACGACAACTTTTCTCGTGCCTATGGTACAACAACCTTTCCCCGTGCCCCTGGTACACTGCGCAGAAACTCTTTGCACACACACACACCACTCGTGCCTATGGTACGACAACAGGCCCCGGGGACCTACATCGCACCTTGCTCTTGCCTCCCTTACAGCTGAAAAAGGTCCATGCCTGTGCCCTGGCCCTGCTGAAATTCCCTCTGCATTTAGCCGAGGCAGTGAGTCGGCCTCCTGTCTCCCTTTACGGTCGAAAAAGATGTGCTCCTGGGCGCGCTGGCCCTGCTGCTACTCACATCGGGCATGGACCTGGACCTCCAGCAGGCCCCGGGGACCTACATCACACCTTGCTCTTGCCTCCCTTACAGCTGAAAAAGGTCCATGCCTGTGCCCTGGCCCTGCTGAAATTCCCTCTGCATTTAGCCGAGGCAGTGAGTCGGCCTCCTGTCTCCCTTTACGGTCGAAAAAGATGTGCTCCTGGGCGCGCTGGCCCTGCTGCTACTCACATCGGGCATGGACCTGGACCTCCAGCAGCCCCGGGGACCTACATCACACCTTGCTCTTGCCTCCCTTACAGCTGAAAAAGGTCCATGCTTGTGCCCTGGCCCTGCTGAAATTCCCTCTCCATTTAGCCGAGGCAGAGAGTCGGCCTCCTGTCTCCCTTTACGGTCGAAAAAGATGTGCTCCTGGGCGCGCTGGCCCTGCTGCTACTCACATCGGGCATGGACCTGGACCTCCAGCAGGCCCCGGGGACCTACATCACACCTTGCTCTTCCCTCCCTTGCAGCTGAAAAAGGTCCATGCCTGTGCCCTGGCCCTGCTGAAATTCCCTCTCCATTTAGCCGAGGCAGTGAGTCGGCCTCCTGTCTCCCTTTACGGTCGAAAAAGATGTGCTCCTGGGCGCGCTGGCCCTGCTGCTACTCACATCGGGCATGGACCTGGACCTCCAGCAGGCCCGGGGACCTACATCACACCTTGCTCTTGCCTCCCTTACAGCTGAAAAGGTCCATGCTTTTGCCCTGGCCCTTCTGAAATTCCCTCTCCATTTAGCCGAGGCAGTGAGTCGGCCTCCTGTCTCCCTTTACGGTCGAAAAAGATGTGCTCCTGGGCGCGCTGGCCCTGCTGCTACTCACATCGGGCATGGACCTGGACCTCCAGCAGGCCCGGGGACCTACATCACACCTTGC
>NC_140569.1:35955623-35958123 GCF_057381845.1 Rhamphochromis longiceps | reverse complement strand
GTTGAAAAAGATGTGCTCCTGGCGCACTGGCCCTGCTGAAAATCTCTCTCCATTTGGCCGAGGCAGAGAGTCGGCCTCCTCTCTCCCTTACGGTCGAAAAAGATGTGCTGCTGTCGAACTGGCCATTACATCCTCACCTGATCTAGTCCCCCATTAGATCCCCCCCCCCCCCGCAGTTACCCCGTACCACATATCTAGCACGGACCTTGACCTCCAGCAGGCCCCGGGGACCCACATTACCCCCCCCCCCCTTCCCCCTGCAGTTACCCTGTACCACATGTCTAGCATGGACCTTGACTTCCAGCAGGCCCTGGGGACCCACATACTCCCCTGCTCTACTCCCCCACTAGCTTTCCTTTCTTGCAGTTATGATCCAGCGCATATCCAGCATGGACCTTGACTTCCAGCAGGCCCCGGGGACCCAAATTACCCCCCCCCCCCCCCTGCAGTTACCCTGTACCACATATCTAGCATGGACCTTGACTTCCAGCAGGCCCCGTGGACCCACATTACCCCCCCCCCCCCCCCTGCAGTTACCCTGTGCCACATATCTAGCATGGACCTGGACCTCCAGCAGGCCCTGGGGACCCACATACTCCCCTGCTCTACTCCCCCACTAGCTTTCCTTTCTTGCAGTTATGATCCAGCGCATATCCAGCATGGACCTTGACTTCCAGCAGGCCCCGGGGACCCAAATTACCCCCCCCCCCCCCCTGCAGTTACCCTGTACCACATATCTAGCATGGACCTTGACTTCCAGCAGGCCCCGTGGACCCACATTACCCCCCCCCCCCCCCCCCTGCAGTTACCCTGTGCCACATATCTAGCATGGACCTGGACCTCCAGCAGGCCCTGGGGACCCACATACTCCCCTGCTCTACTCCCCCACTAGCTTTCCTTTCTTGCAGTTATGATCCAGCGCATATCCAGCATGGACCTTGACCTCCAGCAGGCCCCGTGAACCCACATTACCCCCCCCCCCCCTCCTGCAGTTACCCTGTACCACGTATCTAGCATGGACCTGGACCTCCAGCAGGCCCCGGGGACCCACACTTAAGCCCCCTCCCACTAACAAAGCAGAACACCACTGGCAAAATCCTCGTGCCCCTGGTACTCCAGAAAGCACATTGAAATGTGCCCCTGGTACACTGCGCAGAAGAACTGCCACACACACACACACACACACGCACGCACGCACGCACGCACGCACGCACTGCTTGTGCCTATGGTACGACAACTTTTCTCGTGCCTATGGTACGACAACTTTTCTCGTGCCTATGGTACAACAATTTTTCTCGTGCCTATGGTACAACAACTTTTTGCCGTGCCCCTGGTACACCGCTCAGTAGCACTTTGCCACACAAACTCTCCTCGTGCCTATGGTACGACAACTTTTCTCGGGCCTATGGTACAACAACTTTCCTCCGTGCCCCTGGTACGACAGCTTTTCTCGTGCCTATGGTACAACAACTTTTCTCGTGCCTATGGTACAACAACTTTTCGCCGTGCCCCTGGTACACCGCTCAGTAGCACTTTGCACACACACACACTCCTCGTACCTATGGTACGACAACTTTTCTCGGGCCTATGGTACAACAACTTTCCTCCGTGCCCCTGGTACGACAGCTTTTCTCGTGCCTATGGTACAACAACTTTTCTCGTGCCTATGGTACAACAACTTTTCGCCGTGCCCCTGGTACACCGCTCAGTAGCACTTTGCCACACACACACACCACTCGTGCCTATGGTACGACAACTTTTCTCGTGCCTATGGTACGACAACTTTTCTCGTGCCTATGGTACAACAACCTTTCCCCGTGCCCCTGGTACACTGCGCAGAAACTCTTTGCCACACACACACACCACTCGTGCCTATGGTACGACAACAGGCCCCGGGGACCTACATCGCACCTTGCTCTTGCCTCCCTTACAGCTGAAAAAGGTCCATGCCTGTGCCCTGGCCCTGCTGAAATTCCCTCTGCATTTAGCCGAGGCAGTGAGTCGGCCTCCTGTCTCCCTTTACGGTCGAAAAAGATGTGCTCCTGGGCGCGCTGGCCCTGCTGCTACTCACATCGGGCATGGACCTGGACCTCCAGCAGGCCCCGGGGACCTACATCACACCTTGCTCTTGCCTCCCTTACAGCTGAAAAAGGTCCATGCCTGTGCCCTGGCCCTGCTGAAATTCCCTCTGCATTTAGCCGAGGCAGTGAGTCGGCCTCCTGTCTCCCTTTACGGTCGAAAAAGATGTGCTCCTGGGCGCGCTGGCCCTGCTGCTACTCACATCGGGCATGGACCTGGACCTCCAGCAGGCCCCGGGGACCTACATCACACCTTGCTCTTGCCTCCCTTACAGCTGAAAAAGGTCCATGCTTGTGCCCTGGCCCTGCTGAAATTCCCTCTCCATTTAGCCGAGGCAGAGAGTCGGCCTCCTGTCTCCCTTTACGGTCGAAAAAGATGTGCTCCTGGGCGCGCTGGCCCTGCTGCTACTCACATCGGGCAT
>NC_140569.1:35933391-35935523 GCF_057381845.1 Rhamphochromis longiceps | reverse complement strand
CACTGCCTCGGCTAAATGCAGAGGGAATTTCAGCAGGGCCAGGGCACAGGCATGGACCTTTTCAGCTGTAAGGGAGGCAAAGAGCAAGGTGCGATGTAGGTCCCCGGGGCCTGTTGTCGTACCATAGGCACGAGTGGGTGTGTGTGTGTGGCAAAGAGTTTCTGCGCAGTGTACCAGGGGCACGGGGGAAAGGTTGTTGTACCATAGGCACGAGAAAAGTTGTCGTACCATAGGCACGAGAAAAGTTGTCGTACCATGGCACGAGTGGTGTGTGTGTGTGGCAAAGTGCTACTGAGCGGTGTACCAGGGGCACGGCGAAAAGTTGTTGTACCATAGGCACGAGAAAAGTTGTTGTACCATAGGCACGAGAAAAGCTGTCGTACCAGGGGCACGGAGGAAAGTTGTTGTACCATAGGCCCGAGAAAAGTTGTCGTACCATAGGTACGAGGAGTGTGTGTGTGGCAAAGTGCTACTGAGCGGTGTACCAGGGGCACGGCGAAAAGTTGTTGTACCATAGGCACGAGAAAAGTTGTTGTACCATAGGCACGAGAAAAGCTGTCGTACCAGGGGCACGGAGGAAAGTTGTTGTACCATAGGCCCGAGAAAAGTTGTCGTACCATAGGCACGAGGAGAGTTTGTGTGGCAAAGTGCTACTGAGCGGTGTACCAGGGGCACGGCAAAAAGTTGTTGTACCATAGGCACGAGAAAAATTGTTGTACCATAGGCACGAGAAAAGTTGTCGTACCATAGGCACGAGAAAAGTTGTCGTACCATAGGCACAAGCAGTGCGTGCGTGCGTGCGTGCGTGCGTGCGTGTGTGTGTGTGTGTGTGTGGCAGTTCTTCTGCGCAGTGTACCAGGGGCACATTTCAATGTGCTTTCTGGAGTACCAGGGGCACGAGGATTTTGCCAGTGGTGTTCTGCTTTGTTAGTGGGAGGGGGCTTAAGTGTGGGTCCCCGGGGCCTGCTGGAGGTCCAGGTCCATGCTAGATACGTGGTACAGGGTAACTGCAGGAGGGGGGGGGGGGGTAATGTGGGTTCACGGGGCCTGCTGGAGGTCAAGGTCCATGCTGGATATGCGCTGGATCATAACTGCAAGAAAGGAAAGCTAGTGGGGGAGTAGAGCAGGGGAGTATGTGGGTCCCCAGGGCCTGCTGGAGGTCCAGGTCCATGCTAGATATGTGGCACAGGGTAACTGCAGGGGGGGGGGGGGGGGGGTAATGTGGGTCCACGGGGCCTGCTGGAAGTCAAGGTCCATGCTAGATATGTGGTACAGGGTAACTGCAGGGGGGGGGGGGGGGTAATTTGGGTCCCCGGGGCCTGCTGGAAGTCAAGGTCCATGCTGGATATGCGCTGGATCATAACTGCAAGAAAGGAAAGCTAGTGGGGGAGTAGAGCAGGGGAGTATGTGGGTCCCCAGGGCCTGCTGGAGGTCCAGGTCCATGCTAGATATGTGGCACAGGGTAACTGCAGGGGGGGGGGGGGGGGTAATGTGGGTCCACGGGGCCTGCTGGAAGTCAAGGTCCATGCTAGATATGTGGTACAGGGTAACTGCAGGGGGGGGGGGGGGGTAATTTGGGTCCCCGGGGCCTGCTGGAAGTCAAGGTCCATGCTGGATATGCGCTGGATCATAACTGCAAGAAAGGAAAGCTAGTGGGGGAGTAGAGCAGGGGAGTATGTGGGTCCCCAGGGCCTGCTGGAAGTCAAGGTCCATGCTAGACATGTGGTACAGGGTAACTGCAGGGGGAAGGGGGGGGGGGGTAATGTGGGTCCCCGGGGCCTGCTGGAGGTCAAGGTCCGTGCTAGATATGTGGTACGGGGTAACTGCGGGGGGGGGGGGGGATCTAATGGGGGACTAGATCAGGTGAGGATGTAATGGCCAGTTCGACAGCAGCACATCTTTTTCGACCGTAAGGGAGAGAGGAGGCCGACTCTCTGCCTCGGCCAAATGGAGAGAGATTTTCAGCAGGGCCAGTGCGCCAGGAGCACATCTTTTTCAACCGTGAGGGAGAGAGGAGGCCGACTCACCACCTCGGCCAGGGCCTTTTTTTCTCCCCTCTCCAGTTGAGCAGTCTAAGGGTAATGAGTAGCAAAGGTGCCCTCCGTCATTTATGGGAGACGGGTGTCTGAAGA
>NC_140569.1:35920891-35923391 GCF_057381845.1 Rhamphochromis longiceps | reverse complement strand
CTCGGCTAAATGGAGAGGGAATTTCAGAAGGGCCAGGGCAAAAGCATGGACCTTTTCAGCTGTAAGGGAGGCAAGAGCAAGGTGTGATGTAGGTCCCCGGGGCCTGCTGGAGGTCCAGGTCCATGCCCGATGTGAGTAGCAGCAGGGCCAGCGCGCCCAGGAGCACATCTTTTTCGACCGTAAAGGGAGACAGGAGGCCGACTCACTGCCTCGGCTAAATGGAGAGGGAATTTCAGCAGGGCCAGGGCACAGGCATGGACCTTTTTCAGCTGCAAGGGAGGGAAGAGCAAGGTGTGATGTAGGTCCCCGGGGCCTGCTGGAGGTCCAGGTCCATGCCCGATGTGAGTAGCAGCAGGGCCAGCGCGCCCAGGAGCACATCTTTTTCGACCGTAAAGGGAGACAGGAGGCCGACTCTCTGCCTCGGCTAAATGGAGAGGGAATTTCAGCAGGGCCAGGGCACAAGCATGGACCTTTTTCAGCTGTAAGGGAGGCAAGAGCAAGGTGTGATGTAGGTCCCCGGGGCCTGCTGGAGGTCCAGGTCCATGCCCGATGTGAGTAGCAGCAGGGCCAGCGCGCCCAGGAGCACATCTTTTTCGACCGTAAAGGGAGACAGGAGGCCGACTCACTGCCTCGGCTAAATGCAGAGGGAATTTCAGCAGGGCCAGGGCACAGGCATGGACCTTTTTCAGCTGTAAGGGAGGCAAGAGCAAGGTGTGATGTAGGTCCCCGGGGCCTGCTGGAGGTCCAGGTCCATGCCCGATGTGAGTAGCAGCAGGGCCAGCGCGCCCAGGAGCACATCTTTTTCGACCGTAAAGGGAGACAGGAGGCCGACTCACTGCCTCGGCTAAATGCAGAGGGAATTTCAGCAGGGCCAGGGCACAGGCATGGACCTTTTTCAGCTGTAAGGGAGGCAAGAGCAAGGTGCGATGTAGGTCCCCGGGGCCTGTTGTCGTACCATAGGCACGAGTGGTGTGTGTGTGTGGCAAAGAGTTTCTGCGCAGTGTACCAGGGGCACGGGGAAAGGTTGTTGTACCATAGGCACGAGAAAAGTTGTCGTACCATAGGCACGAGAAAAGTTGTCGTACCATAGGCACGAGTGGTGTGTGTGTGTGGCAAAGTGCTACTGAGCGGTGTACCAGGGGCACGGCGAAAAGTTGTTGTACCATAGGCACGAGAAAAGTTGTTGTACCATAGGCACGAGAAAAGCTGTCGTACCAGGGGCACGGAGGAAAGTTGTTGTACCATAGGCCCGAGAAAAGTTGTCGTACCATAGGTACGAGGAGTGTGTGTGTGGCAAAGTGCTACTGAGCGGTGTACCAGGGGCACGGCGAAAAGTTGTTGTACCATAGGCACGAGAAAAGTTGTTGTACCATAGGCACGAGAAAAGCTGTCGTACCAGGGGCACGGAGGAAAGTTGTTGTACCATAGGCCCGAGAAAAGTTGTCGTACCATAGGCACGAGGAGAGTTTGTGTGGCAAAGTGCTACTGAGCGGTGTACCAGGGGCACGGCAAAAAGTTGTTGTACCATAGGCACGAGAAAAATTGTTGTACCATAGGCACGAGAAAAGTTGTCGTACCATAGGCACGAGAAAAGTTGTCGTACCATAGGCACAAGCAGTGCGTGCGCGTGCGTGCGTGCGTGCGTGCGTGTGTGTGTGTGTGTGTGTGGCAGTTCTTCTGCGCAGTGTACCAGGGGCACATTTCAATGTGCTTTCTGGAGTACCAGGGGCACGAGGATTTTGCCAGTGGTGTTCTGCTTTGTTAGTGGGAGGGGGCTTAAGTGTGGGTCCCCGGGGCCTGCTGGAGGTCCAGGTCCATGCTAGATACGTGGTACAGGGTAACTGCAGGAGGGGGGGGGGGGGTAATGTGGGTTCACGGGGCCTGCTGGAGGTCAAGGTCCATGCTGGATATGCGCTGGATCATAACTGCAAGAAAGGAAAGCTAGTGGGGGAGTAGAGCAGGGGAGTATGTGGGTCCCCAGGGCCTGCTGGAGGTCCAGGTCCATGCTAGATATGTGGCACAGGGTAACTGCAGGGGGGGGGGGGGGGGGGGTAATGTGGGTCCACGGGGCCTGCTGGAAGTCAAGGTCCATGCTAGATATGTGGTACAGGGTAACTGCAGGGGGGGGGGGGGGGTAATTTGGGTCCCCGGGGCCTGCTGGAAGTCAAGGTCCATGCTGGATATGCGCTGGATCATAACTGCAAGAAAGGAAAGCTAGTGGGGGAGTAGAGCAGGGGAGTATGTGGGTCCCCAGGGCCTGCTGGAGGTCCAGGTCCATGCTAGATATGTGGCACAGGGTAACTGCAGGGGGGGGGGGGGGGTAATGTGGGTCCACGGGGCCTGCTGGAAGTCAAGGTCCATGCTAGATATGTGGTACAGGGTAACTGCAGGGGGGGGGGGGGGGTAATTTGGGTCCCCGGGGCCTGCTGGAAGTCAAGGTCCATGCTGGATATGCGCTGGATCATAACTGCAAGAAAGGAAAGCTAGTGGGGGAGTAGAG